>NC_092816.1:4842500-5050000 GCF_023375885.2 Dermacentor andersoni | reverse complement strand
CAATATTATTGGACGCTGCTTTCTGTAAAGCTAACAACGACGCACTAAAGAGCAAATTATAAGAGCCGCCGGCACATCAGTGTTATGCCGCCCACGCGTCTAGCGACTGTCATGTCACACTTTCCCCTAAAGTAATACTCGATTATCCCTTTCTTTTCGTAGCAGGGAATCATAGTACCAAAGTGCCACAATTCACTTGCGAGGCAAAATGATTTCTTCGTTGTGGGATTAGAAACGCGTGATAAAAGGACGCTCGCTTGAGGCACAGCTAAGGCTGGTCGCATAACCACTAAGAGAGAGTACTGAGAGTGTATGTTTAAGATCACGGGAAGACCGCGATATGATATCAATGCTTACGACGATTTGTTGTTTTTTTTAATCCTGAGGGATCCTTACGCTGACCTGTTCATGTTTTGTGGTTTAGCACAGATTGCAACATGAAGCACACCCCGACAAAGAATCACTAAAACGCTGCATTCGCATCCTGCAGCGAGCACTTCATTCCTTTAAAACGACGTCAAATGATTTTTGTTTTGTGCTCGAAACACAAAGATGCAACAATATTTATTTTATTGTGGCGAACGAAGGGTGCCACGAAAACACATTGCGTGTACGACACGTACATTCACTAATGTTATTACAGTGCAAACACTACAGCCCAAGGCAAAAAAAAAAAAAGAACTTCTGCACATCCTGAACAGTGTATGCAAGAATTTAAAGCTGCTCACAACATCGGAACAGACAGTGCTTCGAGAACATGCGTGTCGTATGTTCTCGTATGAGAACTTCCAGTGACGACGCGAAACGCCATGCACGCTGGGGTATGGTTCATCCAGTGTTCATCACGCGGTGAGTGCATTTGCGTCCAATACATTTCTTATTTCCCACTCGTCGGTTTGCGGGCATTTCTCGCTTCTGTAGACAGACACAACTTAGCTTCTTATTCCTGTTACGTGTACATTAGACAGCGTAGCATAGCTTTGCTCACAACAACAACAGCAACAGCAACAACAACAACAACAACAACAACAACAACAACAACAACAATAATAATAATAATAATAATAATAATAATAATAATAATAACAATAACGTAATCATGGAAGACCTGGAACTTTCACGCGCTCCGATGAAGCGTATAGTGCCGTTGGCCAACAAACAGCCAGGTTGTCGATTAGAAGTCCTCGGACACCTGGGAGAGTGCAGCCGTGACGGTCAATTAATTGCGGCAGCTTACCACGAGGGTTCCTCGTGGGCACGCCGCACTGCCACTGCAGCATCTCCCCCCGAAATAGTCGAGCTTTGTCGTTCTGCAGTTAACGAAGTACGAGTAGCTACGCAGCTTGTTGATGCTGCGCGGCGGCGTTCGTTTTACAGTAGACGCCAGGCCGCATAGATCACTCTTCATTCACGCAACAGCCGGACGATATGTCTGGAGCTGCCGCACATGCCGAATCCACGATGCGTTGCCGAAGCACGCGATCTTCACCTTGCGTATCGTTTTGCCGCAGTACGTGCGCTCAGGAAATGCCGCGTTTCTGCGGGCGCCAGATGTGGAACGGCGCGCAAAAGTGTCCCCAAAGCGGCGCCGTATCCACAGCCTGCCGAAACTCCTTATCGGTTTTCTCGACGGTAGGCGTCCAAGATTCAGGCGGCGGTGAAGACAGGGCGCAGAGCAGTTTCTTCGCATGCAGATATCAAAATGCGCGCTGCTGGGCCGTCTGCAATGGCAGACTCGTCGGTGACGCGTGGCCCCTAATCGCGTCTGCCGTTAGGCAGACGCGATTAGGGGCCACGTGATTGGACCTATAATTTTCGCGAGCCGACGCCGTTCCGTGGGGTGAGATTCGCTTCCCCTCCGCAATGGTTCTCGGAGGCTCGCTCTAATTAGGGCACCCTGTCGTCTGCCCACCGTCGCCTGCTCGGCCATCTCTCCAGCGCTAGGAGAAAATCACATTGGGCGAAACGAATAGCACGGCGCGGCAAAGGCCTTCTTCAGCCTTTACCTTTTTTTCCCTCACATGTTATATTTCGCTTGTTAAGCCGCTGCATTTGAAAACGTATTGGTTCTCCACGTTTGTAATTCTTGATCTCGCACTGTCTCAAAATTGAAATTGTGGAAATTGGAGCAGGAGAGAGTGAAAAAGAAAGCGTGGCTTTGCGATGTTAATCTTTTTCTCGGCATGCGGAACTCTCACTGGAAACCTCTGGCCTCTTCTTGAGTTATATATGCTTCACGACCATAAACTAAGCATTTTGCAGTGCAAAGGTACACGATTCATTTTTATAACTTACATCGAGTATTCCTTCCCTATTATCCACGTACTGAATGAGATACCCCTATTGTCGTTTTGATCATTCATTTTGTTGGCTTCTCCGCTGTATGAGTATACGTGAGGCAGAGTACGCTTTACAGTACGGCTCTGAATGCACGGCGAACCAGAGGCCGAATTCACAAAACTCTCTGTTCGGTCATGCACCTTGCGATTGGCTGGCCACCGTTATTATTAATATTTCAAGGATTGGCTAGACGTTTTGCTTAGCAACAATTCTAGCGTAAGAGTACTTTGCGAATACGGGCGTTGGCAAGGGGGCGGGCTCTCTCGGCGAACGAGCTCCCATGCAACCTATCGCCAACGAACCGGGCTTCACAGCACAATCATCAGGATCAGCATTGGCTGTCACGCCGAGATTCTTCGTAAGAGTCAAGCGAATACTGATGCCGGACACATTGCTAGCGAAGGCGACCGGCCAATGGGAATGAGCACTTATGCAAGAAAAGCTTTGTGAATTTGACACCTCGAGAAGGTTGAGGAACGTCCCTTATGAAATTTGCACAAGCCTTATTAGCGAGGAATTTAGCCTCGCAAGTAAAATTGCTGGTAAGCTTTCTTTTTTGGCTCTCAGTTGTTGAAGAATTTTATTCATAAAGGAAGAGACAGGGTAGAATGCATGATTGCATTGAACTTAGAGTAGATGTCATTTACTAACTCCCCTGTGGCTCCATATTTGCCTCTTGCTGCTATAGGAGCGAACTGTGCCCGAAATGCTCTGTTCATCGTGGTTTTTGATGCGAAGCTTTGTTTTGCCGACTCTCCCGGGTTCGGTGCGGCTGTTTGGGTGTTGGGTCGGTCGCTATCTCGCCGGAGATATTTGTAGATGTAAGTACAAAAGTCAAGGGAGAGTACCCGTGAAGTAGTGGCTTATATAACCCTTATATGCTGACCAAGTATGCCCACCTTTCTTCTGCAAAAGAATAACTTCCTATGTAAAACCTGAACATGTAATGTCGGCTTACTGGCATTTCTAAAGAACACCGATCCGTTAATGTAACGGAGAATTCTATTTAACGAATTCTTCGACTTACTTTATTTTGTTCGGTTTTGCCACTCAGCGTGTGCGTCCATTTTTGGCCATTCCTCGAGAATAAGCAGTGCGACTCCCACATAACACTGATTAATCTAAAGCGAACCAAACTGGTTTTTGCATAGCATTAAACGGGCATCACCGAGGCTTTGCTTCGCAGAGATTCCAGCATGTACGTACGTTGGATCTGCATAACTTCTTCACTATTCCTTTTGATAAAGAAACGATAGAAGCCACCTTGCCGAAGAAAGGTGCGCTCAGTGCGAGCAGTCCTGTCACGTGCATCTTTGGCACTCTCGCTAGGCGCGAGTGGCCAGCGCGCTCCTGCCGCAGCCGCAAACTGCACGCACGCAGCTCCTCGGGACGGCAGCGTGGCGGTGTCCGAGCACGCTCGCCCTCCGCACATCGTACGCGATACTTGCGTCATTTTGAATTGCCTTGCAATTTTTTGTGGCACGCACTCATATATGTCGCTATGTAGGGAAGACGTAAAAGAAAGCTATTCCTTTACCCGGCAATGTCCAGCGTCTTGCACGTGCTAGGTTAAGTGTGATCCCTCAACAAATTCACATTTACGCGCAGTGAACGCAAATCCCGTAGCATTGTTTTTGGGATGAAGAAGTGAGCCTTCAGGTGTGGATAGCTCATGAAGCTAATTACTAATTACACTTATGAAATAACAGTTCTTTGTTTTTTGACGCGAGTGTACTCTCTACGGCTGGAAATAAAGGTGACCAAGTTGATTTAATTTTACTTGATGCAGAATTGTGCTTTGGTATTAACAAAGGTAATTTCGCCAAATAAATTTGCAAGATAGGATACTGGGCAAGCTCGTATTGCATTGATGATTGCTAGCGAAAAGGGAGGAATGCGGACGTGTGATGAAAGCGCTGTGTCTAAATGTCTCTTCTTGCGCCAACAATCATGAATGAATTTGCGTCACAGTCTGCAGAGTGCGTATTTGTGGCAATAATACGCTGACGCCTATGTGAACGTCGTATGAAGCCGTCAGTGTTAATCCTAAAGTGGCACGCCGTACCTGCTTTGAAAAGGTTTTCACGAACTTAACGGTTAGCTCAGTGAGTAAGAAAAACAATGCAGATGCCCGTTTTATGACTGAGCTTGTATGCATGCCTTTTCGTTTAAAAGCAACCTGCTTTTCTTTTTCTTCGGTTACCTTGCAGATAGAAGATGCGATGCTGATGTTCGACAAGCAGACCAACAGGCACCGGGGTAAGTTTCCCGAGTGTACTTTTGATGTGTTCTTCTTTTTACGTGTGCGGGTGTCTTCTAACAACGCAGCTTAATTGTTTGGTTAGCCTGGCCAAAAAGTACAGACGAACAGGCAACAGTTTGGTTTTCTTGGTGCCGTTCTCGCGCACTGCGTAACAGACATTAAAAAGCTTAAAATTTTGCAGACATGCTGACGAGCGCCTTAACACAAATGTGTAGAGATCTATCGAAATCTATAATCATCATTTATCAATAGTGTACTGAGAACACATTCGGAAAGCTTTCACGCTAAAGCGCTTGGCTTAGCATATAGTTGATACACAGGCACGTTCTTTCATTAATTTTAGTTCATGTTAGCAGTAACATGATACACCAGACAAGGGTATGCAAACTTGCGCGCTGTAAACTGTGCGAATGCCACTGCTCACGAAAGAATAATGTATGTCGTTTTGCATTTTTCCTTAAGTAGGGTGTAGAGGTATGATTTATGGAAACGTATGAGCATCGGATTTTTTTCTCATGAACTTGGGCACATTCGTGTGCCCCAAAGTAAAAAAAACAACTGTGTGACATTGGGGATTGTTGCAAATAATACTAGGTGAAGTGAAGCTGTGGTGTATGTCCCTTATTCATTACGAAACTGTAGCACGAAAAAGAAAGGAGACGTACACGCGAAATGAATGCAATACCATTGGCTGCGTCCACCTACTCTCGTGGTTCTTGCTTTCTTTTAGTTTTTGTTTTTTGTGGCTCATGAAACAAAGTTTAAAAAAGAACGACATTTAAGATTGCCTTATTTGGTGCAATGCTAAGACATGTAATGGAGTAATTTGTCGTCCGTAGGTTATCGCCTTAGTAAAAGAAAGTACATCGCTCCCGATGACCTCTCTTAAAACCGCTGCTAATGGACCGTCATTCGTGTAGCACTGGAATGATGCCATTTGAAGTCGTTGCTACGCTGTCCGCCCACTAAATTTTCAATATCTAAGCGTCAGGAACCCTTATTTGCATCTTTTACTAGGAAGAGGTAAATAATTTTGTCTAGAAACAAAACGTTTACCGTAGTTGCAGTCAAGGCCTGTATAGAGGAAGGATGGCTTCTAATGTAATAATACCTAATTACAAATAGAACACATTATTCTCAATTTATCGTCTTCCCAGGTCAGAAGAACCACTTTAGTGGTGTCATTCGATGTCCTCGTTGTAGTAAGACTCGCTGACCTGTTCACATTCACTCTGAATTCGACCCAGCGAGTGACGTCAGCGGCCGAAGCGCGTGCAAGTAAGCAGTCACGCTGGCTGCACCGCGGGGCAATTTCCGCGCCATTTGTGACGGAATCGTAAGCACGTGACTGCGAGCTCACAGACATGACGCGCGTCGTCGATGTGAGCAATAACATCCCGAGACAAGCCTCATTTTTTGGCCATTTTGTGCCCGTCTTCGTCGCTGCTTGGCGCCCTCTGCTTCCTTGAGTCCCAGCAGGGTGGCGAATGACCAGTGATGCTGTGGGCGCTGTGAAAAATGTGTCGCGTAGCTAGGACAAGCAACGCGAAACTGGTGATTTGCAAACCAACAACGTGCATCATGACGAGGGGTCTTTGCTTTTATTCTGCGCTTTTCCTGTAGTGCCCGAACTGATCTCATTTCTTACCTGCTATGCGTACCCGGGGCCACATACAGTAACTCATCGGAATACTTATTCTCGCTTAGAAAGCTTTGCACGAGTGTCACTTTCGGAGTATCGGGGTAACGGGTTTCGTGCAAGTGCTTTCTCCTTTTCAATCAGCAATTTACTGCAGCAAGGGTTAGCCTCCTTTGGACAAATATTTTTACCGTGGGTGAAATCACCAGTCGAGCGATGCGGCAACAATACGAGTGCCGGTTGAACACGCAGCGGACGTTCCCTTGGCCAGACGCTGTAAAGATAGATGGTAGCCGGCCAATGCCGTCGTCGGACTCATCCACGCTAAGGACGTTGTTGAAGGGAGGGACATGTTCTCAACGAGAACGAGGAATATGGGATTTATTTACAATATCTACATGAAGGGTGGAGAACGTTACAGTTCATCAGCCTAGCATGACTGAAAGAGAATGCACACTGAGCAGCCGTCAACGGCTGCTTAGAAACACTCTGTCCTCCCTAGATCCCTAGGTGAGGGAAAACGGCCGTTAGACCTTCAACCAATGTGAGCGTCCAAAGTCATCGTCGCCGACCCGCCTTTGAAGGGGAGGGTTTACACACTTACTTCCGCACAGGTTTCACTGAACACACCGAGATGAGCGGGTTCTCGCAGGCAGGGGTCTTGCCCCGAGCAGGCGAATCTTGATCCCAGAGCTGACCCCGCCGTTAGTGGCCGCCGCGTCTGTCCATTGACTGTGACGACTCTTGGGGCCCGTGGGATCGCACCCCAAAACATCTGCTTCCAGGAGTTCCCCCACTCTAAACAAACCGTGAAGACGACGGCGAATCAACTAACAATACTCGGTCCGCCGACCATCACTAGACATGCTGCCGCCGTCGGGCTTTTGAGGCGGTGCATTGTTGTTCTTACAAAGCGAGTCGTCGCAGCGGGCTGGGAAGGGTTCGGGGGTCGCTTCTTCGAAGATCGCCACCCCCGCAGCTGCAGCGGGCTTGGGAAAATTTTGCAGGTCGATACCTCTGCAAGCCGATCGTAACAACGCGGATTGCCGGAATGATGGAAGCCCAACTTTAGGGATATACCAGCCAGAGTTTTCGTCTTGCGAACGCAGAACCAAGGTTGGCCTTCATATGAAACTTAGCCGTACTTATTATTGAAGTTTCTGGCAGTGTCAGCTAGGCGGAACATATTTCAAGCTCTTTTTTTTACTTCAGGATCTTTCAAGCTTTGTTTGAATTCGTGCCTTTCATATTTTTTTGTAATCGTCACCATCAATTTATTTATGTCCACTGCATGACAAAGGCCTCCCTCGGCGATCTCCAATTACCCCTGCCTTGCGCCAGCTCACACCACTCTGCTTTCAAGTTTCCCAAGCTCATAAAACCACCTGATTTTCTGCCGTCTTCCACTGGCCCTCAATCCTCTTGGCTCACATTCTGTAACTTTAATGGTCCACTGATTATTTACCCTACATTGCCTGACGAACTCCATTTCGCTCTCTTCATGTCAACTAGACTGTCGTCTACCCGCGTTGGCTCTCTATTCCACAGCGCTGTGTCCTGTCTATTAACGTTACGGCAAACATTTTCCTTTCCATAGCTCGTTGCGAGGTTTTTAGCTTCTTCTGAAGCTTCTCAAGAAAGGGTGGTGGCGCGAAGTACGGGCAGAACATCTAGCACCTGTGTTCATAGTCTTAAGAGATGTTAAATTGCCTTTATTGCCTTCATTGCCTTCTTTTTCTGCGGCTGTTGGAAGTCTTTTTTCTATTGAAGTCAAAGTAGGAGACTTAGTTAGCTTGCAATGGTAATGGTTTTTTCTTTTAATATCGTAGTGATAAGAAGAAACAATATTGTATGATAACGAACAAGCTCGAAAGTTCGGAAGAGCAAGCACAAAGAAAGTTAAATAAATTAAACGATATCCTGGCGCAGCGCTCAATATACATAAGATTGTAGTATTCAAATGCTAAGAACGATTCACTCTACACTGCACAGACACTCCAAACGCTCAAAAGGTGGATGAGGTTAGGATGTGGTCTCAAATTCACAGGCGAACCCATGATGAAAAAAATACAGACTAGAAAATACGCTCTCATACATTCATACGTTCACTGTGCGAGACGCACTCAGGTGAAAACCATATGCCCGTAAGACAGCACCCGCATACAGATACAGGCGGCTTAAGCGGGCTGTGCTACGCACAGCGCTACCTATGTAGTGCTCGCAGTGGCGCAGAGCACGTTATACAAAAAGACTGCTGCTACCACAAATGCAAGCAACATAGAGACACTCAGTATTACTTAAACCAATTCAAATGTTTAGGAATAGGTCAGTTTCCTTGATGAGGAAACGAGAAAAAGCAGATTACAGCATAATTATAAATGAAGCTGAGGGCAACACCAAAAGAGCGTGGGAGATAGTAAAAGCGGCACTTGGCCTTTACTCTGATAGACGTGTACTGCCTGATGTTATAACTCAAGACACGGTGGATTGCTTTAGTGCAGACGTCGGACGTTCTTTGGCTGCATAGTTTCCTAACACTTGGGATCTCATGCGCCCCTCAAGACCAGTTTCTGATAATATTGGCATGTTTCAAATAGATATGACACATATCGTATCAATAGTGAAAGATCTATACGTTAATAAAGCGGCCGGGCTTGATACTATTACAGTTAAATGAATGAATAAATAAATAAATAAATAAATAAATAAATAAATAAATAAATAAATAAATAAATAAATAAATAAAGATATTCTGGCGGTCCACCTGTTGCACATGTTCCATCACTGACAGAATTGCGGTACGCAGGCAAAGGAACTTAATTTGGGCAAAGTCTTCCCTGCATACAAAGACGGAGACCGTTCAAATGCCTCAAGTTACAGACCGATATCCGTGTTAAATGTTATTGACACATTATTTTAAAAAAAACTCTCAGCACATGATTTGCATCCAAACCAGCATGGTTTCCGGTTGCACAGATCCACGTCCACTGCGGTCCTGATACTTACCCGACAAGTTAACTAAGCCCCTGAACAACAATAGGATTGACGTCGTACTTTCCTTAGACAGAGGAAGGCTTTCGATTCTGTTAATCGCAAGATATCGTTAGCTAAGCTTCATGACAATGGTTTCAGAGGCCAAGTTCAGCAGCTTCTTTAAATGCTACCTTTCCGACCGACAGCAACGAGTAGCGATGGACGGTGTCGGGTCCTCTACTCAGTCAGTAGCCTCTGGGATACCACAAGGCTCAGTTATCGGACCCATTCTTTTTTCACGGCATGTTAATGATTGTCCCTTCCTTTTATTATGCTCCGAAGCTTTAATGTACGCAGATGGTACGGCGCTAATCTTTGTCGGTGACAGTTTAAATGAGATCGAAGCAACGAAGAGCTAGAGAGACTTCATTCAAGGTTTAAACGAAATCACCTAAATATTAATACTGACAAAACTAAATACATGGTTTCTCACTCTAGGAAGAAAAAGCTCGATTTTGGTAGGTTTAATTTACTTTTAGAGACTGCACAGCTGCAGCGAGTAGCCTCGTCTAAATGTTTAGGGGTCATGTTTGATTCAGATATGAAGTGGCAATCGCATATAAGTATATGGCATGTTCAAAGCTAGCGTATGGTTGCCACGCGTTAATAAAATCCCGGGAATGCTTTGGCACAACGGTTTTGCGTTTCCTATAGTTCGCATTTGTGCATGGTTATCTGAGCTATTGCATAGTATCGTGGGCCAGCACATACAAAACGTATTTGAAATATATTAGCCGCTTACAAAAGAGGGCAATAAGAATTATTACATTTTCGAACAGAACGAATACCACAAAACAACTGTTCCAAATGATGCGTGTACTTGCGCCGGACTCTGCGTATTAAGTGTTGCTTACATAATAAAAAGAATAATACAACATGATGACCCTCTCCCATTAAGCACCTTTACATTACCTGTGCGCTGTAAGTACAAGAGCTGCAGCGAGCAACTGCTTTAATTTAGCGGTTGCCAAAAATGCGTACGGTCGAAGTCTAATAGAATTTCACGGCGCTGTCACTTGGAATGCCATACCGACTGATGTGAAAGCAGCACACAATTTTTCCGCGGCCGAAACTTTTCATGTTTAGTGGATAACTGGAATAATTGGACAAATGGTGAACTTGTCTGCTGTTGTCCTCTGTATAACAGAATCATGTGTTTTCTAATATCTGTAATTAGTTTTGTTTTCCTTTTGTGAATGTTGTAACCGCTTGTCGAATTATGTAGGTACGTCGAACAATTGGTTCCGTTACTAGCCAGCCAGGCTATGGGACCAAACAAGTTTTGCGAAGTTTTTTGTAATGTGAAGATCAAAGTGACAATAAAAAAAGCTCCAAATTAGACCGCCAACACATCAATTCATCCACACCAGTCAAGGTTCTCTGGGTCGTTCACTTTCGGGGATAACTTTGGCGACAATCCGCAGCTCCGTCGGATTCGTCACCGCCTGCGGGCAACGTGACAGCAACGCTGTCGCCCGCACGCGCCGACGCGTCGCGTGCTATAGCCACGCCGCGGAAAGTGAACGACCAGCCAAGTGCGGCACCCAGTAGGCGCGAGCACGTAGGCCTGTGCTCTATTGACCCACGACATTGCGACTGTCTATGCGCCAACGCTTCGACAGACGGCCCTGCCTTCGCCTCGTCTATAGGCGACGTCGCAAAACAGCGAGCAGCTGTTCATTCAGCACTTATCGCAGCAGCACAACTTGGAATAGCGAAGAAGAGGCGCGGCGAAAGAAACAAAAAGGAGAATGTGGCGCACAACGAAAGCGGAGAAGGCGAGCAATCTACGGCCCTATTTCTTCTGTTCTTGCCATGGCTGCTTTGGCCAGCAGGAAAAGGCGCTTGGCCCACAATTTATGGGGTGAAATTTCGCTCGCCCCTTCGGCGATAAAGGTTACTTTAACGATCCAGCGCCGCCCCTGACACATTCTGAAGCACCGTTGTCCGTCTCAAGTCCGGTAATTTACACTCCGCACCTTTGCTGCAGCATCCGAGAATCCCACTCGCCCTACGCCTTTCTTCGTTCCTGCACTGCAATCGACCGATGCTCCTTTTTTTCCTGGTTCTTGTTCCTCCGAAACCGTGCCTGTCGTCCTTCTCGTGGATTTTCTTTACGCGCACGTTTCAGTCGGCGCCGTATATCTTGTCGCGAGGAACGCGCGTAAAGTCGGACACGAAGAATCCGCGCTGGATCATCAGCTTCGCTGCGCAGCGCTCTTCCACTCGATGAAGTGTCCCTGTATCTCGTGGGCAGATCAACCTCGTGAAGAACGTCGACTGTGTCGACGGCAAATGAATATGACATAGGAAATAAAGGAGCAGACTACCGGACCACGGCCGAGTATGCGAACGAGGCCAAGAGAAAACAACGTCTGTCGGCATTTGAAAGAATGACACGTCTGCGCGATAAGGTAAGCGCGAGCAAGGGTGAAGACCTCCACCCGGCCTCGCGGCGAGGTCGGCCGTGGTTTATTGCTGTGGCCGTAACGTTCTCGAGCCCAGGTTCTGGCAATTCTGACGGCCACGCTCCTCCCGACTACTCAGCAGCCGGGCACCGCGCTTCAAGGTTTGCCACCATTGCGCGGCGGAACGACAAGGAACCCGCTGGTTCGCCGATGCGCGGTCAGATTTAAGGGTGCTGACGGCGATTCCCGTACATTTTAACTCTTTTATTTGTTTTCCTCTGTTATCGCCAAAGCGTAACATGCTACTACGGAAAACCTTACGCTAAGCAATAACGGGGCTGTTGCATAGCTCCAGCATTGTTTGTACGTTGCTGATAACTTATCGAGGCTGCGTAGCGGACCACGACGACCACGACTCCGCAGTGATGTGGACCACTGTGCACCAGGAGTGTCTTTGCATTCAGACCCCGTGGGAGCTGGCACCGAACCACCGCGGTATGGTTTCATTCGAGGCGGTACTCCAACTGGCGACCTGCTCTTTACATTGTTTACGGGGACGAACTGTAGCTTGCCGTTTCTTGCCTCTTTTTCCTTTTCACGAGTTTGGAGAGGCATTAATAATAGTTTTACTCGATGCGGCTCAAGTGCCTCCAAGTGACGAACAAATGAAACGCTGTCCGGCGCCGTAGGCGCCGTACTTCGTTCTGGCCATGTAGTGGGCACTTATCTGATCGAATAAAATAAAGGGAGAAAGAGAATGGAGTGCTCCGCTTCTAGATAGATTGGGGAAAGGGGTGGAGCCTTACGGATTGCTTAATGCTTGGAACTGGGTGCTCGTTTACGTATCAGTTAATACTGGGATAAGTGAGTCACAGTCGAGGGTCACAGGTAATTATAGTGATTATGTAATGGAATTCGCCCGCACACCGTCGAAAAAAGGCAATGGTAATTAGGTCTGTGGGGTAAACGTCTCCCTGCCTTATAGTAGGCACGGTGATGCCAGAAAGAAAAACAGAACGCATATTATGAGAACACGAACGTTGCTTGGAGTCCGGAGAAGCAAAGAAAGTGCACGAATATTGTGCACTCATCTGCATTCTATCTGATGGACGCCGACATGCCAAGTTTATGCAATGGGAAGCAGGGCGGTTTGCTGCGGCCGAGTTGGTGCAAGATGAATGTGTGATGGTTCCAACAAGGCGCGAGAACAAGACGGACGAACATTCGTGCATTGCTGCTTTCGAAGCTGCCTTGAGCAGCACGTTCTGTGAGAGCGACAAGCCGTGAAGGAGTTCACGCACTGCGGACTGAATAACGTGAAAAATGCGCCATGGCTCCGGGAAGGGTTACCTGCGCTTAGCTGCACATTGCAGACCTAGACGCTTTTGTGTAATTTATCTCATCTTTTGTACCTGGTGGCCAGCCACGCAAATTATAGCATTGACATGACAGTGGCAAATCCGAGACAAATCCATGTGCATAAACTTTATGGAAGCGGGTTGTAATGCACGTAATAGATTAAGACACAGTTCGATAGAACCTATGAATGATAATGTTAAGAAACGAAGGACACTGTTTTGCAGGACTTGTTACTGCAAATATAGAAAGGCAAGGAGGAGATTGAGCACGAGAGGGAAAGACAGGCAGGCTAGCCAGTGTCGGCTGGTTACGCTGTTCTGGATCAATAGCAGTAAACGCTGACTGTAGGCCTTGGCGATCTCCAACAGAGCAGAGCGTGCTCTCTGTTCTAAAGCATGTCAGGGGCGACGCTGTTGAGTTCATATATTCTCCCTTTTCTTTTTCACAAATTGCTCTGCACCTACATGCATCGGTTTAATTATGCCGTTAATTTCTTCAAGCGCTGTTTTATATGCGTAAAATATTAGGGCCAAAGTTCGCCTGTTAGCTCAGAAGTGCACCTGAGTCGACGCGTGTTTCTTGCTTGTGGTTTTATTCTAATTTGCATATAGTATGAAAATATTTATTCTAACTTGCGCGCTGTGCGTCGCAGTGTCGCAACTAGCGCGAGCCAACAGTGAAGTGCGCTCGATGACAACGAGCGACGACTCTTGTCTGTGGAGCCAAGGAAGTCCTTCCGGTCTCGGTTATTTTGCACGAGGAGCCGTCATGTTGCCTTGAAACCGCAGGCGCTCGAACTACGCGGTTAAGGCAAGCGCGATTATTGTGTAACATATGGCTAATACTCCGAGGCCCATATATAAAAGCAAGGCTCGAAGAGGTCGTGAAGAGCCGACGCAGGTTCGTTTTGCCCTTTTAGCATAAGAAGCGAAAGAGCAACTCGTGCAACGTGCCCGATCAGGGAACTCCCATCAAAGTCCAATGCGTCAGTTGGCTTCCTCCCTCTGTAACTCGACAATAGGAGCAGCAGCCATGGCGCATCACGCGCTACTGGAGCCGCATGTTTTGCGAACGGGAATCACGCTTAACAACACCTGCAGACGGGCTAGATGGTGCATTGCAGATCGACAGAAAATAAGCGCTCAGGAAGACACGCACGAACAGCCGAGAAAGACACCGGACAGGCGCTGTCCTGCGTCTTTCTTAGCGCCTGTCCTGTGTCTTTCTCGGCTGTTCGCGTGTGTCTTCCTGTGCGCTTAATTTCCGTCGATCGGAAACTATGCTGGTCTGTGATTTCACGCTTTCCAACGCGCCTATCGCGGAGTGCTTCAAGCAGCACTGTAGACAGTGCGTGCGTATTCCTCTATTTCCAGTGCATGCATAGCCGCAATAAAGCAGCGCCATAATACGCGCCGTGTCCGAACGTTTTTCGCACAGCGAGCTACGCGTCGCGCGCAGTACAACGTGCCGTTACCATCTCCTCTACTTGCAGAGAGACTTAACGGTCAGTTTAATTTATTTAACACCACTGGGCTAAACCGGTGCTTTTACTCACAGGATGAGCAAATCTTTCATTTTAATTAATTAATATGTATATAAAGTTTAGTTATCATAACAAGTGCTGCACACGTTATTAACGCACGTACATCTAGAGCCTACTTTCGACCTATGCAACTATGCTAATTAGGAAAACTTACAGGTGTCTTCTATCGCCCTCAGACATTCCATAACGCAAGCGATGTCCTCCAGTACATTCAATTTAACTTCATTAATGTTAGTCGGACTGCGCGTTCATTGCGGTGCACTCTTTCTTCACGGCGGGAGCTGGTAACTGAGGCACTCGAAACTCGGACTGTGTCACAAACCGTGCTCTTCGTTCCACGAGGGAGGGTCTGACCCTGCCTGCCCTGCGAGCTTCGGTGCTGCGCTTGGCGAAGGCCCGAGTGGCGGGATCGAAACCTGGCCGCGCCGGCCGCGACTGCATTGGGGGCGAAATGCACCCGCGTACCGTGCATTGGGTCAAAGAACCGCGGGTGGTCAAAATTGAACCGGAGTCCACCGCTACGGCGCGCCGCATAATGATATCGCGTGGTTTGGGCACGTAAGATGCCAGCATTTCACTTAACCCCTTAGCATATCTTAGCCGCACACCTTCCCCCTTGCCACCCCCAGCCCGGAACACTCGTCAGTGCAGAATGGCGAGGTAACCTCGTGTCTGCGCTCCTGGCGGACACGGGAGCGCGCAGCGGAAAGGCGCTTTTTTCCAGAGGTATAACGCAGTTGAATGGATGGATGGATGGATGGATGGATGGATGGATGGATGGATGGATGGATGGATGGATGGATGGATGGACGGATGGACGGATGGACGGATGGACGGACGGATGTGATGAGCGTCCCCTTTGGAACGGGGCGGTGAGTTGCGCCACCGAGCTCTTGCTATTATACAACCGAATGTCCTACCTAGGTAAAAAAAAAAAAAAAAAACCAAGCAAATTTTCTGACCCCCTATTGTGAACTTTGTTTTTGTACGTCTCCTTTATTTGTCGTTTACCTGCTTTTATTCTACCAATCTTGCAATAGCCTTTTACTATTATCTATTGCGGACACGTTTGCTTTCCTCCCTGCTCTCGCTGAACCCAAGGGCTTCAAGGAGTCCATTGGTGCTCAAATCGACCACTGGGCAGATATTTTCACATTCTAATGAAACATGCTCCATCGTTTCTCTAACTTTACCGCAACAAGCACATCCTTCTTCCTTCTTATATCTTGCTTTATAGGTGCGTGTTTTAAGGCATCCCGATCCGCTTCGAAAAGTAATGAGCTTCCCTTTGAGTTGTCGTAAATTGTTTCTTTCCTAATTTTGTTTTTTCCTCTTAAATAGTTACTCATGGCAGGTTTCTTTTCCATTGCCGCCACCCATGAGATCAGCCTCTCTGATATTCCACTTGACATTCTTTGTTGCCATGTTGATCACCATACAGGCCGCATACTTGCTGGTAAGCTTCCTAGTCCTTTTCCTCCACTGTGAATCAATGTTTTTCCGGTACAGATACCTCAACACTCTCCCAGCCCATTCACTTTCTTCCATATTCCTCATTCGTTCTTCATAATCAATCTTACTGCTAGCTTCCCTGGCTTCAAAACTTGTCCAGCCCACATCACCCTGCACAGCTTCATTCGTTGTCTTCCCGTGAGCACCCAGTGCGAGGCGACCCACTGATCTTTGGTTCCCATCGAGTCCTGATTGTACCCCTGATTTCAAGCAAACAACCGCATTTCCAAAAGTAAGTCCTCGAACCATTACACCTTTCCACATCCCTCGGAGCACCTCGTACCTATTGTATCACCATAGCGCGCTGTGCTTCATTATGGCTGTATTTCTCTTCCTCTTCGCAGTGGTGCTGGCTTGCCGACGCGCGCCAGCGCCACTGCTTCCCCTAGCGGACAGCGCGTCACCACGTATCAGATTGCCGGCTCCGTGAGGCGCTCGCGGTGCCTGGTCAAAGGGTGCAACAACCTGGATTGATGTATGCGGGCAACATTGTGCTAGTAGCGGACAATGCAAGATATTTTCAGAGACTTGCGAATATGCGTTGCAAAGCAGCGACAAAATCTATAGGCCTTATGTTTAGCATAGAGAAATCGGGAATTATCATTTTTGTTGACAGTTTGCTCGTGACAACGAGCACATTCGCTTAGCACATTCGCTGCATCTCTACTTCGACCTGATTTGAGCCACCCATTGAGCATCGGCTGATTTGTGCGTGTAACGCACATAGTGCTTTCTCGTGTTCTTTTTTTTGACAGCACGTGCTTGATCGGTAACATTTCTGCTGTAGCAAGTTGCAAGCAGTTAAGCGCTTTAGCAAAGGCGATGATTACGTAGCCCATTTGTTGAAATCATGCGTACCGTATTGTGTGGCATCTTGACTCCGCGACTACCGGGTTGCGAGAGGACGGCGGCGGCGGTGGTGGTGTGAGTCGCTCTCGGACGCTCTTCGATACCGCTGCAACGCGGCCACTTTCGATCGCGGTCAAGCCCAATACGGATCGAATTACTTGGTTGCGATCAACAATAGTAGCTGTTGCACGGTACAAAAAAGCGGATCGAGTTGGTTGAGCTCACGCAGAATTACGGCGCAGACGAAAGTCTACGATCGCGATCTACTGGATCTGGATCGTGCAAAAATCGTGGTCGAGAGTGCCCGTGTAGAGGCACACGATTCGGGTGCGACTCGACGACTCTCTAAAGCGCCTAAGTTACAGAGGTATAATATTATCCCCTTTAGGCGCGAATTAAGAGAGAAACACGAAGGAAAATTGGGGTTCCTTCAAGTATTGCCGCTAAATAGCGACCCAAACTCAGTGATATGAATGAAAAAATCTTTATTGAGCCAATAGACATTTTTTCTTATGTGTACATTTGTACACATGGCGCCTCTAGGACTTAAATTATCTCGATGGCCACTTACACAAGGAACAACTGTTGTCAGGTGCTGTTAACTTGTCAAAAGTACTTAATAGTGTATTTACAATGCATCTCAGCTTGCCTGCTTCAACGGATCCTACTTTTTGTCGCGAAATTCATAGTAGCAATCCTTTGTAGCACTTAGGCAGAGGAAAACTCCGCATTTGCGACAGCAAACTCGAGACCTTGAAGCACAACCTTTTGCAGGAAGTTGGCACTGGTGTGAATGTGCCAGTGGTTATTGCCATCAAACCTTGTGGAATTTGTTGGCAGGGGCATACCGACATGTGATTTTCGGACAGGATTTGGGGAGCTGGTGCCCTCCTGTTTGGCGCAGTCCTGTTGTTTGTTGTGGTGTGCCGTTGTTGCCTAAATTGTATGGACCGCCTGTGACTATCCCTCCTGTTTGGCGCAGTCCTGTTGTTTGTTGTGGTGTGCCGTTGTTGCCTAAATTGTATGGACCGCCTGTGACTATCCCGAGTTTGACCTGAGCTGTCCGATTAGCTAGAAAGGGCCTCACATAATTGTAAAAATTGCTTCCCAGGTTCAAGGTTGAGATTTCATGTAGGATATGTTTATGTGCCACCGTATCAAATGCTTTGATAAGATCCAGACCCAGGAGCCCCTTTACTTCCCTGCTAGGGTCGTCAATAACAGCCCGTTTGATCATGAGCATGGCGTCCTGTGTGCATAATGCCTTCCGAAAGCCTGTGAGATTGTGCCTGAAAAGCTCCTGGTTTTCTATGTGTTCTATTATCCTGTTATGAATAGCATGTTCGGCTACTTTGCCAATACAGGATGTAAGTGATATGGGCCTGAGGTTCTCCTTTGTTAGTGGTTTGCCGGGTTTCGGTATAAACGTCACCTTCGCCTCCCTCCAGTCCGGTGGGACAGTGCCGGATCTCCAGTGACTATTAATTTTGACCGTGATTATGTCTATGGCATCGTCCAGGTTTCGCAAAAGTTTATTTGGGATGCCATCCGAACCCGGGGCAGATCTCCCATTTAAATTAAAGAGTACATGCCTTATCTCAGCTGCAGTGAAGTCACTGTCCAAGTCCGGTTGCGCTATTCCGGAGTAAGGTTCGCTTATTTCTTCTTCGTTTTCATATTTATTTTTAAGTGGCAGGTACATGTGTACGAGGTCTTTTCGGACCTCTCTTGCTGTCCGCCCTATAGTTACCTGCTTATTGACGAGTCTGTTTATGGCGAGGTTTGTAGTACCTCTGGAGAGCTTGTCATTAAGTAGGCTCTTCAATAGATTCCATTTTCCTCCTCTGCACAATCTGCCGTCTGCTTCTGAGCAAGCTTCGTCCCATTGTTGACGTGAAAGTTTAGCCGCGTAGGTTTCGATATCACGATTAACTTGGGCGATCTTGGCTCTAAGTCTTCTATTAAGTCTGTGACTCTTCCATCGGGTTAGAAGGGAATTTTTCGCTTCCAGCATGTGAGCTAGCTTGGAGTCCATTTTTGGGACTTCGATTTCTGTTGAGACAGCTTTAGTAGCTTTCTTAATCGTTGCCTTTAGTTGATGTAAAAGCTCCTCATAAGATTCGCCATCTATGCTGGTTTCCTTACGCAACTTACGAAAGAGATCCCAGTCCACGTACTCATATTTCCTTAGTGGTGTTGGTTACGTCTGTAAGATGACCTCAATTATGTAATGATCACTTCCTAAATTCTCCTCCAGTTTGTCCCACGAGCCTTCAATTCCCCGAAGGAATGTTAGATCCGGGGTTGTATCTCTGGTAGTGGAGGTACCAGTTCTCGTGGGGAAGTTAGCATCTGTAATAAGAGCCAATTTTAACTCACTGGCCGTGGTTGCTAAATTTGTACCCTTGACGCTCCGATGACCATAGCCCTATTCTTTGTTGGGAGCGTTGAAGTCCCCAGCCACTACGAGTGGGGCTGTATCTGCCTTACTGGAAATGCGGCTCAAGAGGGTCTTAAAATCCCTTTTCCTATATTTAATTTAATTGAACTTTTAAATACGTGAGCATTCCTATGCTTACCCAACGAGAAAACCGTCCGTCCGTCCCGTAAGACGATCGCATTACAGATAGCGCCCGCAGCAGCGAGCAAATTCACCTTCGTGCTGCCTCTCGCTTCAACGCGAACTATGCGACGAGAACACAGAGCACGCGAAGCTGTCAGCAGTTGGCGCTCTCTGTCGCCATCGTAGATCGCTTTCAAGATACGGCCCGCGCCAGACGCAGGCGCCGCAGGAGTGCGATTGGTCACTGTTCGAACCACACAAGCTACCCTAAGTATTTTTGATTTGGTCACCAGTGGCTCTGTATGTATATGGGTATGTGTGTGCATGTGTATATGTGAGTGTGTGGGTTCATGAGGCTGCATATATGTATAATGCACATGTGTTTGCATGTATGTTGTTGCCGAATATTCTGTATGGGCGCTGCGGGCCTCGTCAAGCTGCTTCTACTGGAGCGGCTTTTACTTGCAGCCTCCTCCATCAAGTAGATCAAAATAAAGTTATTCTATTCTAATGGTCCCACACGGATGGTCAAGGCGCTAAAGTGCGATAACGGCTTATAATGCTCGAAATGTGATCAGCGCATCTGGCGCCGCCACCTGCTGTAATTTGCTGGCGTCATCAATTCACCTTGCGCCGCCGTCGGTAGCAGTTCGTGTCGCCGCAGCGCTGTCGTTTGTAGTGGCCCGATCAAGTTTCATTACATTGATAGTGACACCAGACTGCGTGGCGATGAGCAAGTGGCACAATGCCTACGCATACTTACACAACTGCCAGAAGAGTTTCAGCGTCAATTTTCTATTGCCATGGTAATTATATCGACACTCCAGGCAAACTTGTGTCGTCGCAGTCGTCGTGAGGTTCTGTATAAAGCCCAAGCGCGATAATATCGTCACCGTGCGCCGTATGCAGTATGTGCGAGTGAAAGCGTGTGAGGGTGAGCCGGCGATCGCGGCGCAATCTCGCGCACGCCAGGGAGGGAAGCGGGGAGGAAGCGCGCCGTCTTCCGTCGCGCGCGAGAATCCGTCTGCAGGGGTGGGGACACGTTCTACTCCGGGTGGCCGCGCCCGCCCGCCTGGGCCTCTGTATCGTGAAAGCCATCAGCGAAAGGGACATAGACCGCCACGCGCTGTGTTTCCGCAGCTTAGTTCGCGTTGATGGAAGGCTCGGCGCGAAGGTCCATTCGCTGGCTGCTGCGCCTGCTTACTCCAGCGTTTTCAGAGCGTTTCCATGGTGATCGAGGGAGAGGCGTTCATGTTCGCTTGTGCGTGCGTGACACTATGCTTGTTAATTTAGCTAGTGTGCCTTTGTTTACAAATGTATACGGCCGATAAAAGTACTATCCTTACTTCGTATAGCTGTCCACTAATTTGCTATCGCAATCGATGCTTCACCTTTCGGCCGAAGCTGCGACTGTTTGAAGCAGGTTTAATTACGCGTGATGTATATGTGGTGCTGTTATTAAACCAGGTGTTGATATTAGTTTGTTTTTCACGCTTTGGTGCAGTTTGCCTTGTATATTGGCCATGTGTTAACATTAAAGCTTCATTTGATAGACAACGCCTGGGATCGTCTCTTCATTTTAGTCTTTGTCTAGTTGTTGCGTTGACAGATCATGAACATATATTAATGAACGTTTTAAGTGAAGTTGGATCTACTCGGCGATAACCCGACAAGTGACCGACCAACAGACCGCCGACCAACCCAGACCCAGCCATGGGACGGAAGGAAAGCAAAGCTTAGTTATAAAGAAGGTGACAGAAAGAAAGAGGTGATAGATACAGAGGTGCTACTATAGCGTGCGTGCACAGCTGACAGGTACAGAGTCAGAGTAGCCTTTTCCTCATCGTGCGCTTGCGCGACCAACAACGCACGTTCCAATCTGGGCTTAAACAATTTTCCCGCCTTGTATGGCGCGAAAATTGTATCCATCAAACAGGTCACCGCAGTGCCAAAACGCACATTGTGAACGATGTTCTGTCTATTTAGGTGAAACAAAAGCTAACCTTACGCATGGAACATAGGTGTATAATTACTGCATTCATAGTCAAAGATGCCTTGTGCTCGACAAATGCTACCTACCACAACACGTACGTATAGTTCACTAACCTCAATAATCCTAAACACTGCATCACCAGCGCATGGTGTTGAGCGCGCTAGCGAAGGATTTTGCTCCCGATCACACTTTCATGCCCTGACGTCCTCCCTATCAGTTCCCGCTGGAAGAGAATGTAAGACCGATTTTCACAACAGCCTGCACGTTCCAATCGAGAAGGCTCGGCCTATTCCGAAAGTTATTCTCAGCACTTAGCGTCAACGCACAGATGCTGTTCATGCTGAAGCCAAGGTATGAAGCGCTGAACCGCGTTTTGTGAGCGCAATGACATCGAATGTAACTTACTGGCACTGCATTGGCCAAAATCTTTTTTTTTGTCTGAGCTGCGCACACTTTCGCGCGCTTTATTTTTTTCCTATAGACTGCAGAGTCAAATAGGTGAGAAACAAAATAAGCTTGCCTTTATTTCTTTGTGTTCGCGCTTTCATGAAGGCCCATCTCAGACTCTTATTGGCGCTTGCGCTATCGCGGTGTTCACCTGTCTCGCTGAGGCTATACCGTGATTAAATGGGCCGTGACGGAGGCCTCCCATAGCAGGCTAGTCCCGCGGGCTGCCTGGATATATGCCCTGCTTTTCCTTCGCATATCCGAGCTCAGACGCGCGGCTTTTGCGACTACGTGTGTGCCTTCCTTTGACGTCCTCTTATGGCCAGTGCCTTCTCTCTCCTTCTCATACGCAATGTGTTGGGCACTAAGCAGCTGACCGACTTCCATTACATTGTGCCAGCAGAAAATTAAATAAATAATAAAATGAAGTTGTGAAACGCGTAAGTTGTACTGCTAATAGCAGCTATTTTACCCGCCAATCGTGTTCGCTCGTTTGCTTGACCGTCCGTCCGTCAGTCCTTTAACTGCGAACAGTAAGCGGAATGCCGTTGTGAATCCAAGCCAGCAATTTCTCTTGAAGCATTCGTATACTCCGTTTCTTTACTATTATTATTATTATTATTATTATTATTATTGTTATTATTATTATTTTTATATGTTGTAGTTGGCGTCGATACCTTCGCCCAGCGCTGACACCTTGTTTTTTAACAGGCGGAGTGTTGCGAATTTATTTTATTTTGTTGGTTTTATCGCCGCCGACTTCAATCTTGTTATTGACTGCAATTTTGTTGCTAATTGGTGAATTGACAATGTCTGGCGATGATGAAAATTGCATTGTGTGTCACAAACAGCTGCCCACTGACGGAAAGTTTATGAAGTGTTCAAGCTGTAGCAGTTCCTCTCGCTTAGGCCAATGTTGCTCTGGTATTGCCCGGGCACGACACCGTTTTAGACATGGAGCGTTCACCAATGCTTCTGTTCCAGGTGCACCTTCTTCTGCTGGCTTTGCCCTTGTCTACCACATCATGTGCAACTCAGCATGCGAGCAACTAATCGCTCCGTGAGATGCCCGCCATCGCCAAAGTTGCGATTCATTCCTGCCTGCTGCTGGCAACCAGGAGTATCATGACGACATGCCGCCACTATCAGCACGGGATACGCAGCTTATAAGCCATCATTCGGCGCCGCCCCGCTGGGGCACGACACCGTTTTAGGCATGAAGCGTTCACCAATGCTTCTGTTCCAGGTGCACATTCTTCTGCTGGCTTTGCCCTTGTCTACCACATCATGTGCAACTCAGCATGCGAGCAACTAATCGCTCCGTGAGATGCCCGCCATCGCCAAAGTTGCGATTCATTCCTGCCTGCTGCTGGCAACCAGGAGTATCATGACGACATGCCGCCACTATCAGCACGGGATACGCAGCTTATAAGCCATCATTCGGCGCCGCCCCGCTGGGGCACGACACCGTTTTAGGCATGAAGCGTTCACCAATGCTTCTGTTCCAGGTGCACATTCTTCTGCTGGCTTTGCCCTTGTCTACCACATCATGTGCAACTCAGCATGCGAGCAACTAATCGCTCCGTGAGATGCCCGCCATCGCCAAAGTTGCGATTCATTCCTGCCTGCTGCTGGCAACCAGGAGTATCAAGACGACATGCCGCCACTATCAGCACGGAATACGCAGCTTATAAGCCATCATTCTGCGCCGCCCCACTGGGGCAGGACACCGTTTTAGACATGGAGCGTTCACCAATGCTTCTGTTCCAGGTGCACCTTCTTCTGCTGGCTTTGCCCTTGTCTACCACATCATGTGCAACTCAGCATGCGAGCAACTAATTGCTCCGTGAGATGCCCGCCATCGCCAAAGTTGCGATTCATTCCTGCCTGCTGCTGGCAACCAGGAGTATCATGACGACATGCCGCCACTATCAGCACGGGATACGCAGCTTATAAGCCATCATTCGGCGCCGCCCCGCTGGGGCACGACACCGTTTTAGACATGGAGCGTTCACCAATGCTTCTGTTCCAGGTGCACCTTCTTCTTCTGGCTTTGCCCTTGTCTACCACATCATGTGCAACTCAGCATGCGAGCAACTAATCGCTCCGTGAGATGCCCGCCATCGCCAAAGTTGGGATTCGTTCCTGCCTGCTGCTGGCAACCAGGAGTATCAAGACGACATGCCGCCACTATCAGCACGGGATACGCAGCTTATAAGCCATCATTCGGCGCCGCCCCGCTGGGGCACGACACCGTTTTAGACATGGAGCGTTCACCAATGCTTCTGTTCCAGGTTAGTTACCTGAATAGTTCTTCTTCCCTGAAGAGCAGCAATTGGCTGTTTTTTGCGGTGTCGTGCCCCAGCGAGCTGCCACTTGCTATAAGCCATCATTCGGGATTCGCTGTAAGAACTTGTGCTTGTTTATATGTCGGGTACGCTTACTTCTTTCAGGAGATGTCGAATCAAATCCTGATCCCGGTGGTCTAGATACCATTTTGGAATCGTTGCGGCGTATTGAAACCGGTCAGAATCAAATTCGAAATGACCGGCGAGCCCTTAAAAGTTGGCACGCATCTGTCGACGATCAATTGAAGCAGTTATCCGTTAGGCTTCAGGCTGTTGAGGACGACCTCGTATCGATTAAAGGTTCTGGCAATAGCTCGTCGCCCGAGTCTCCTGAAAAATCCCATGCTATCTCGAGACACCTTAAAACAATAGAGATATGTTATGAGGATGCCGAAAATAGGCTTCGGCGGTGTAATTTACTCTTCTTTGGCATCCCTGAAGATCGAAACGAATCATGGTCATCATATGAATCAAAAGTTATCAACTTGTGCAATGAACACCTTGGCCTTCCCATCGAAGGCACTCAAATAGAACGCTCAAACCGCCTTGGCCAATTCAGCAGAGAGAAGAACGGCCAACACCGCCTTGGCCAGTTCAGCAGAGAGAAGAACAGCCAATTATTGTTAAAGTTACATTTTTAAAGATAAACAAAGCATAATAGAAAATGGCTATAAATTGACACACACGGAATTCGCCGTTCGCGAAGACTTTTCTCTCCAAACGCGCATCGCCCGACGCAAGCTCATTGCCTTCGCAAAAACCAGGGACGTGCCGTTGAAGTTAACGCTCGACAAACTGAGTATCTAACACTACTTACAGGTATGACTCCCCGTCCGTTAGCGTGGTACCACATTCGCGATAACTAGAACTTAACCCGATAACGTGCGCATATGACAACCCCTCTGCTGCGGAACATACACACACCGACCCTTTGTACCTAGCTTTATCATTAACATTCGTAGTATAATTTCTAAACGCAATGAAATCGTATCGTACTTAGAAAAGAGTAACTGTGACATTTTGGCACTAACGGAAACTTGGCTATGTGACGACGGGAATGGCAGCGCAATTTTTCCTGGAGGACTGTGTCATTTATCGCCGCGACAGACATAATCGAAGGGGAGGTAGCGTCTAGTTGGCAATAAAGAAACGCATCACTTCGTTTATAGTACCGATACCCTCCGCTATTGAGATAGTCTGGGTTTGTATAACATCGACGCTATCAAAGTCACTTTACGGAGTATGTTACAGGCCTCCTGACAGCACTAATAACTTTGTTTCTCACTTGCGTGAGAACCTTACTTCGGTTCGTTCTAAATTCCCTAAAGCTGATATATTCATTCTTGGCGATTTTAAATTTCCGGATATATGTTGGCCTAACTTGAGGAGCAATTCGCGTGCATGTAATGACTTTGTCCAGCTCGTCCTTGATTTTTCCTTTAAGCAACTAGTTCTCCAACCAACGCGCATTACTAACGTCTTAGACCTTGTTGTAACAACACCACCTCAAAGAGTTAGCGCCATTTCAATTACTGATGGGTTCAGTGACCGCTCGTTAAGGGAATTAACAGTTCGCACACCTTCATGTACCCATAATCTAACAACAAAACGAATATTTGACTATAACAGAGCAGACTCTAATGCCATTAACTGTGATTTACTAAGCTTTTCATCTAAATTTATCGCAACATTTTCTCAACGATCAGTCAACAAAAATTGGTGTCTTTTTAAAGAACAACTACTAGGCCTAGCAAATAAATACATACCTCAGATCTCGTTTTGCACCAACTGCTCCAAACCATGGTTTAATAAAACCTTGAATGCGTTAAAAACAAAAAGAAATGTTTATACAGGGCAGCCAAAAGTGTCCACACGCTAGATTCGTGGAATAAACATAAAGCCTGCGAAAGAGCCTACTGCAGCTTCCTTCGTCATGCAAAGCATAAATTCTTTTCCGATGACCTTCAGTCACTCATAAAAAATAATCCTAAGAAATTCTGGAATACCATATCTCCTTCAAACAGCACTGACACTCCCGCACTGTTGGATAGCGCTGGTCCTCCCATACCGCGAAAGCACGGCGCATCTGTTTTTAACTAGTGCCTTTCCACGTTTAGAAAGGAAGACCATTCCAATATGCCAAATATGGCAGACTTTGATTAATAATATATGACTCCTATTACCGTAACAGCCGCTGGAATCGCTACTTTGATTAACAATCTCCAATTATCGACTAGTTCCGGATTCGGTTTCATTCACACAAACATCCTAAAGCATGCAGTAGTCCCTTCCAGTGCAATCCTTAGTCATATTTTAGCAGTCACTGCCAACAGGGGAGCTGCCGAATGATTGGAAAGTCGGCAAAATCATACCCATGTTCAAGTCAGGTGACAAGATCGATGTGAGTAATTATCGTCCCATATCACTAACTAGTGTTCCCTGCAAGTTACCCGAACACATCATTTTTACTAATGTCGTTCATCACATAGAAAATGTAATAACTTCTTTTTGAACATCGACATGAATTCAGAAAAGGCCTTTCATGTGAGACACAACTAATCGAATTCACAGCGGATCTTCTGCAAAATATGGACGACAATGCTCAGACTGACTCAATATTCATAGACTTCTCTAAAGCATTTGATCGCGTTGCTCACTGTCGCCTCATTTCTAAACTCTCATGCTTAAACTTTGACGAACTAACAACTTCTTGGATAAGAAACTTTTTATCTTTTCGAAAGCAGTCCACGGTCATTGACCAGTACTCTTGCCCTTTCACTAACATAACATCAGGCGTAACTCAGGGAAATGTCCTTGGACCCTTACTCTGCCTGATTTTCATCAATGACTTGCCACCTGACATTACATACAATGTTCGACTATTCGCAGATGACTGCGTCATCTATCGTCAAATCCGCTCCCTCGCTGATCATATCGCTCTTCCACTTATCTTCAATGTGTCACTAACTGGTGCTTGGATTGGAAAATGACCCTGAACACTAACAAATGCAATCTAATAATATTTACTCGAAAAAAAATCCTACTCTATCTTCAGTTGCTCACTTGGCAAGAGTATCGTCGCTCGTACATCTTCATACAAGTACCTTGGCATTATTCTAACACCTAGCCTTTCATGGTCATCCCACATTGAAAACACAACGGCTGAAGCATCGCACACTCTCGGATATCTAAAATGTAAATTTCGCAGCGTTCGTTCCCTCACCAGAAAGATAGCCTACAAAACATCAGTGCAACCCCAGCTCGAATTCGTGGCTTCTATATGGTCACCTCATCAGGCATATCTAATCTACCTTCTTGAGTCGATCCAAACCGCGCTGCACGTTTAATTGCCAGAGATTACAGCCCATTTTCGAGCGCAACTAACATCAAGTTGTCGTTGTCGCTTTCATCTTTGGAATCACGCAGGCATATAGCGTTTCTTTGTCTTCTGTACAAAATCATGCATAATCTACGCCCATCTACTTTACCACACGTTCGTCGCTCCCGCACATCTAGACGTCTGCATAATCATGTCAGTTCCCAACGTATCTTCGGTCACACCAATGCATTCAACTGCTCAGTTTTGCCACGCGCGATTGCGCTGTGGAATGGTCTTCCTGATAACATCGTTGGCATTAACGAGCCATTAACCTTCAAACAAAAAATCTGTGCAGTATTTGGCTAGTACTTAGCTAAAAACAAGTATCTGTTTTAGTTTTCTTGTTCCTAAATTCATTGTTGTGTATTTATGTAAGCATTTATGCTAAGATTATTTGCTTTACTGTATACTAGAAAGCTAACAACTGATAGTTTACTTTCTTTTTATCTTTATTTATTTCGCGTTCTTTGCTTATTATTTGATTCTCGTTCTGTTCATATTTATGTAACAAAAAACATGTTTCTGTTCCACAATTGTTATCTGTACCGCCTCCCTCACGCAACACGCCTTCTGGAACATGTGAGGTATATGAAATAAATAAATAAATAAATAAATAAATACGTTCACCACAATGGGGCTGTCTAAGACAGAAGCTGCATTTGCAAAACCTGCAGAACTACAGAGATCCGTGCTGGTTCTACTTCACAGTGGGATATAGCGAAAAATGCGATCCCGATTGCGTCACTCACTGGCTGCTAAGCTGAAGGACATAAAAGGCAGTCTTCTCTGCTTACCGCTCCTGACGGAAAAAGTGGACACACTTCTAGGCCTCAAAGAACTATTCTCGAAAGTAACTCAGTCCGTTGACCATCTGGAGGAAGCGGTGACATTTACCTGGAATAAATACGACTCGGTTATCACCCAGCTAAGTCAATGCAAGACTCAACATGCAAAATACAAATCTGAGATAGCCGTTCTATCTGTGCAAATGCACGCAGAGCATCTTCAGCGTCTGCACGAGTTTCAAGAGGACAGTGAACAATGTAGCCACAATGCTAACTTGGAAGTGCACTGCCTTCCAAACACGACGACTCAAAGCACGCGTTGGGGCAGCTCGCTGAAAAACTGGCATTGGCAGATTTCGCCCCGTCGGAAGTGGCAGCTGTTCGTTGCTTACAAGGAAAACGTGACTCGATTTCCTGGTGCGCTTCACGTCGTTACCGCCAAGGAAAGATGGTTCGCGGCAAGTTGCGGGAGGTCTGTCGCTCTAATAAGCTGCCAAAATTATTTTTCAGTGAATATCTAACCGAGTAAACTCGAGAATTGTTCAGGCGAGCAAGGACAGTAGCCAGAGAAATGGGATACAAGTTCGCCTGCGTCAAAGCGGGAAACATTTTCACAAAGAAAGATGAATCCTGGGCTCTGATTAAGATCAACACGCTAGCAGACGTTCGAAAGATTATCTAATATGATGGCAAGCACCTGCCATGAGCATCCCAATTTTCCGTCGTTTGGTGACAGCTGCAGTCACAAGTCGAAAGGTGACTTCGTAATTATTAATCTTAACGCTGGAAGCTTACGGAAATACTGGGACGAATTTAAAATGATTGTCACTTCAACACTTAGTTTTCTGCATGTGTTTGTTATGACAGAAATGAATGTCTCAGAAACAGGCCTGGATACGTTTCTTCTGCACGGTTATCAGTCCCACTTTGTGACACGATCACATCGGCCAGGAGGAGGTATTGCTATTTTCGTCAAAAACGTGTATGACGTGTCCCACATTGATGTGTCATTCACTTTTGCTGAATGTCTTGCTATCAATGTGGCTCAGGGGTGGTTCCTGCTATCTGTATTCGCAATTTATTGTCCTCCATGAAATAGTGTCAGTTGCTTTCTAATAGAATTGGAAGCCTTCTTGCAATGATTCAGCCCGGTGGATGAAGTATGCCTAGTTGGAGACTTTAACATAAATGCTCTTTGTCACACAAAGGGTGTGGTAGAGGACTACTTATCACTTTTAGCTTCCCACGCGATTGAAAATACTGTAAACATTTCAACCAGAGAAGAGCTGGTAAATGGGCATGTAGTCAGTTCATGCATAGATCATAATTCTGTTCGTACTTCCAATTATTCTTTAGATTCATGTGTCATAAGACAACGTTCGGGAGATCATGTTGTGGCTCGCCGCTTTGCGTCGTCGGTCCCGGTGGCAAAACGTGCTTGCGCAGATGACCCGCTAACAGCGTTGTTAAAGCTTGTGGAATAGACTAGCGTAAGCTGGATGACCCAACTAGGGCGTTTGATTGGTCTGCGTTAATGAACTCAAAGGCTACAAATGTCTACGACTGCTTTGGGAACAAGTGCAAATATTTGAAAATGTGGCAAAAAATAAAAACTAACAAGGAAACGCCGAAAGAATGATAACTGGATAAACGCTAACTTAATTCGTGCTATAACGGAAAGAGATGTGTTGTGAAACGTTCGAAACGTTCTCCCTAGAATGTAACACTTCGCGCAGAGCACACAGCAGCAAGAAACAAGGTGGTCGCCCTTATTAGATCGGCAAAGCGACAGTATTTTTTACAATTTAATATATCCTTCAGAAACCCGGCAAAGACTTGGTCTGTAGACTTGAGCTCTGCTACTGATTCCTTTTTAACGACCCAGCAACAACAGCTTATAAATTTAACCGTCGCATTACTCGTTCATCTGACGGAGCAGCTTACGGGCATGCGCTGGACTGCACGCTCCGAAATTCTGTATTGCTTCCTGCCGAAGCTATCGGAGCGTGATATACACAGGATCGTTTTCAGCTTCAGATGGAAGAAACCACCCGGTCTCGATGGCCTTTCAGTGCGCATGCTCCAAAGAAATTTTGAGGCGCTGTCAGGCATTCTTCTTTTTATGCTTAACGGGTTTTTAGACGATGCTTCTATCCCTGAAAAGCTAACTGCTTTAGTCAGGCCGGTTCACAAAGGAGGAAAAAGCGATGTCATTGAAAACTATAGGCCTATATCCTTTTCGCATGTACTGTACAAGCACGGGACCCTGGCTGTAGCGTCTGTCACACTCCCGAGACAGTAGCTCACGTACTTTGCGTGTGCCCTCAATATGCGGCCGAACGAAGAACACTTAAGTCTAGCGTTGATTACTTGGACTCCCACCCCTCTTCGGAAGAAAAGATTTTGGGCGCGTGAAGAAGAGTTGACTGTGCCCAACGTGCCATAAAGTCACTCCTAAATTAAATTATGGGGTTTAACGTGCCAAAACCACTTTCTGGTGATGAGGCGCGCCGTAGTGGAGGACTCCGGAAATTTCGACTACCTGGGGTTCTTTAACGTGCACCTAAATCTAAGTACACAGGTGTTTTCGCATTTTGCCCCCTTCGAAATGCGGCCCCCGTGGCCGGGATTCGATCCCGCGACCTTGTGCTCAGGAGCCCAACACCATAGCCACTGAGCAACCACGACGGGTGTCCACAAACTAAAAATAATGTGAAAAAATTCCAAAGATAGACGAAATCGGATACATTTTGCTACTTAGATGCGTCTTGGAAAGTTTTCCATTTCACAGAGAAACTTGAGACGTGAAACTGGTTTAGGCGATGACCTCTAGAACCTATGAGACGTGCAGACAGTACGAAATGTGCTTGCGCGATAACTTTTTGTGTGGACAAGATTACTCTTGCGTGTATTGTGTCTACAGTGCGCATCCGCGTATTGGACAACGTGTATATAGTAGCTCATTGTACCATAACGTATTCACCTGCCACCTACTCTTCCCTGTATTTCCCTCTTCCCCTTTTCCTAGTGAGGAGTAGCAGGCTAGGAGTCGCACGCTCTCCAGGCCGACCTCTCCTTCTTTCCCTTCATTGAAATCTATTCCTCCTCCTACTGTCCCAAGTGTTAGAAAAGTTTCTCTTATAAATAATGCTTTCCTTCATTAACAAGTTCTCGATTTTGTTATCTCATAAGTTTAGTTTTATCGCTGGTAGAGGTAGTACATTAATTTTAGAATCATTTTCTGATGAAAGTTGTTCCGCGTTCGACCAAAATTTGTTTAGCATTGTGTTATCCCTGGATATCAATAAAGCCTTCTATACAGTTAATCAGGATATTCTGTTGAACAAATTAATATTTTTTGGGCTTTCGGGGATCATTTTATGGCATCCTTACAAGTTATATGTCTAATAGATCGCAAACAGTAGTGTTAGGCTATCCGTCTAGCTCTATTTTGTTTATCAAGGCTAGAGTCCCTCTAGCGTCTATTCTATCCCCGCTACTTTTTTCATATTTTCGGAAGTACCGGAGATACGAGAAATGCACCATCATATGATCGCGAAAGGACACGACGTCGTGTTTCAGTGGCTGCCTGGCCATTTCGGTATCTCCTGCAACGACCTCGCTGACAAAGCTGCTAGGAAAGCACACGAAGGAGCAACCCTTGTTTCTGTACCTTTATTGCGGACTGACGCAGCGCAAGACTTAAGCATGCTAGCGCACCGCATGACATTGGAGAAGTGGCACACAGCTGAATTCACTCAACATCGGTTGCATTCCCTCGATCCATCTATGTAACTGCTTGTTTGGGTGGTACAACGCGAAGCGGGACAGAAGGCAAAGGAAAAAAAAAAGGAGGACAAGCGCATTCCCAACGCATAGCTGAGAGCTTCCTTGTTTGGGTGGTACAGCGCGAAGCGGGACAGAAGGCAAAAGAAAAAAAACAAGGACACGCGCATTCCCAACGCATAGCTGAGAGCTTCCTTGTTTGTGTGGTACAGCGCGAAGCGGGACAGAAGGCAAAGGAAAAAAAATGAGGAAAAGCGTATTCCCAACGCATAGCTGAGAGCTTCCTTGTTTGGGTGGTACATCGCGAAGCGGGACAGAAGGCAAAGGGAAAAAAACGAGGACAAGCGTATTCCCAACGCATAGCTGAGAGCTTTCTTGTTTAGGTGGTACATCGCGAAGCGGGAAGGAAGGCAAAGGAAAAAAAAACGAGGACAAGCGTATTCCCAACCCATAGCTGAGAGCTTTCTTGTTTGGGTGGTACATCGCGAAGCGGGAAGGAAGGCAAATGAAAAAAAAAAATACGAGGACAAGCGCTTTTCCAACGCATAACTGAGAGCTTCCTTGTTTGTGTGGTACAGCGCGAAGCGGGAAGGAAGGCAAAGGAAAAAAAACGAGGACAAGCGCATTCCCAACGCATAGCTGAGAGCTTCCTTGTTTGGGTGGTACAGCGCAGAGCGGGACAGAAGGCAAAGGAAAAAAAAACGAGGACAAGCGCGCATTTCGAACTCATAGCTGGGGGCTTCCTTGTTTGGGTGGTACAGCGCGAAGCGGGACAGAAGGCAAAGGAAAAAGAAAACGAGGACAAGCGCATTCCGAACGCATAGCTGGGAACTTCCTTGTTTGGGTGGTACAGCGCGAAGCCGGACAGAAGGCAAAGGAAAAAAAAAACGAGGACAAGCGTATTCCCAACGCATAGCTGAGAGCTTCCTTGTTTGGGTGGTACATCGCGAAGCGGGACAGAAGGCAAAGGAAAAAAAAACGAGGACAAGCGTATTCCCAACGCATAGCTGAGAGCTTTCTTGTTTGGGTGGTACATCGCGAAGCGGGAAGGAAGGCAAAGGAAAAAAAATACGAGGACAAGCGATTTTCCAACGCATAGGTGAGAGCTACCTTGTTTGTGTGGTACAGCGCGAAGCGGGAAGGAAGGCAAAGGAAAAAAAAAATACGAGGACAAGCGTATTCCCAACGCATAGCTGAGAGCTTTCTTGTTTGGGTGGTACATCGCGAAGCGGGACAGAAGGTAAAGGGAAAAAAAACGAGGACAAGCGTATTCCCAACGCATAGCTGAGAGCTTTCTTGTTTGGGTGGTACATCGCGAAGCGGGAAGGAAGGCAAAAGAAAAAAAAATACGAGGACAAGCGTATTCCCAACGCATAGCTGAGAGCTTCCTTGTTTGGGTGGTACAGCGCGAAGCGGGACAGAAGGCAAAGGAAAAAAAAAACGCGGACAAGCGCTTTTCCAACGCATAGCTGAGAGCTTCCGTGTTCGTGTGGTACATCGCGAAGCGGGACAGAAGGCAAAGGGAAACAAAAACGAGGACAAGCGTATTCCCAACGCATAGCTGGGAGCTTCCTTGTTTGGGTGGTACAGCGCGAAGTGGGACAGAAGGCAAAGGAAAAAAAAAACGAGGACAAGCGTATTCCCAACGCATAGCTGGGAGCTTCCTTGTTTGGGTGGTACAGCGCGAAGCAGGACAGAAGGCAAAGGAAAAAGAAAAACGAGGACAAGCGTATTCCGAACGCATAGCTGGGAGCTTCCTTGTTTGGGTGGTACAACGCGAAGCGGGACAGAAGGCAAAGGAAAAAAAGAACGAGAACAAGCGCATTCCCAACGCATAGCTGAGAGCTTCCTTGTTTGTGTGGTACAGCGCGAAGCGGGAAGGAAGGCAAAGGAAAAACAACGAGGACAAGGGCATTCCCAACGCATAGCTGAGAGCTTCCTTGTTTGGGTGGTACAGCGCAGAGCGGGACAGAAGGCAAAGGAAAAAAAAAACGAGGACAAGCGCGCATTTCGAACTCATAGCTGGGGGCTTCCTTGTTTGGGTGGTACATCGCGAAGCGGCACAGAAGGCAAAGCAAAAAAAAAACGAGGAAAAGCGTATTCCCAACGCATAGCTGAGAGCTTCCTTGTTTGGGTGGTACATCGCGAAGCGGGACAGAAGGCAAAGTGAAAAAAAACGAGGACAAGCGTATTCCCAACGCATAGCTGAGAGCTTTCTTGCTTGGGTGGTACATCGCGAAGCGGGAAGGAAGGCAAAGGAAAAAAAAATACGAGGACAAGCGCTTTTCCAACGCATAGCTGAGAGCTACCTTGTTTGTGTGGTACAGCGCGAAGCGGGAAGGAAGGCAAAGGAAAAAAAAAATACGAGGACAAGCGCTTTTCCAACGCATAGCTGAGAGCTTCCTTGTTTGTGTGGTACAGCGCGAAGCGGGACAGAAGGCAAAGGAAAAAGAAAAACGAGGACAAGCGTATTCCCAACGCATAGCTGAGAGCTTCCTTGTTTGGGTGATACAGCGCGAAGCGGGACAGAAGGCAAAGGAAAAAAAATGAGGACAAGCGCATTCCGAACGCATAGCTGGGAGCTTCCTTGTTTGGGTGGTACAGTGCGAAGCGGGACAGAAGGCAAAGGAAAAAAAAAACGAGGACAAGCGCATTCCCAACGCATAGCTGAGAGCTTCCTTGTTTGGGTGGGACAGCGCGAAGCGGGACAAAAGGCAAAAGAAAAAAAAACAAGGACAAGCGCATTCCGAACGCATAGCTGGGAGCTTCCTTGTTTGGGTGGTACAACGCGAAGCGGGACAGAAGGCAAAGGAAAAAAAAAAACGAGGACAAGCGCATTCCCAACGCATAGCTGAGAGCTTCCGTGTTTGGGTGGTACAGCGCGAAGCGGGACAGAAGGCAAAAGAAAAAAAACAAGGACACGCGCATTCCCAACGCATAGCTGAGAGCTTCCTTGTTTGTGTGGTACAGCGCGAAGCGGGAAGGAAGGCAAAGGAAAAAAAAAACGAGGACAAGCGTATTCCCAACACATAGCTGAGAGCTTCCTTGTTTGGGTGGTACATCGCGAAGCGGGACAGAAGGCAAAGGAAAAAAAAAAACGAGGACAAGCGTATTCCCAACGCATAGCTGAGAGCTTCCTTGTTTGGGTGGTACATCGCGAAGCGGGACAGAAGGCAAAGGAAAAAAAAAACGAGGACAAGCGCATTCCCAACGCATAGCTGAGAGCTTCCTTGTTTGGGTGGTACAGCGCGAAGCGGGACAGAAGGCAAAAGAAAAAATACAAGGACACGCGCATTCCCAACGCATAGCTGAGAGCTTCCTTGTTTGTGTGGTACAGCGCGAAGCGGGAAGGAAGGCAAAGGAAAAAAAAAACGAGGACAAGCGCATTCCCAACGCATAGCTGAGAGCTTCCTTGTTTGGGTGATACAGCGCGAAGCGGGACAGAAGGCAAAGGAAAAAAAATGAGGACAAGCGCATTCCGAACGCATAGCTGGGAGCTTCCTTGTTTGGGTGGTACAGTGCGAAGCGGGACAGAAGGCAAAGGAAAAAAAAAACGAGGACAAGCGCATTCCCAACGCATAGCTGAGAGCTTCCTTGTTTGGGTGGGACAGCGCGAAGCGGGACAAAAGGCAAAAGAAAAAAAAACAAGGACAAGCGCATTCCGAACGCATAGCTGGGAGCTTCCTTGTTTGGGTGGTACAACGCGAAGCGGGACAGAAGGCAAAGGAAAAAAAAAAACGAGGACAAGCGCATTCCCAACGCATAGCTGAGAGCTTCCGTGTTTGGGTGGTACAGCGCGAAGCGGGACAGAAGGCAAAAGAAAAAAAACAAGGACACGCGCATTCCCAACGCATAGCTGAGAGCTTCCTTGTTTGTGTGGTACAGCGCGAAGCGGGAAGGAAGGCAAAGGAAAAAAAAAACGAGGACAAGCGTATTCCCAACACATAGCTGAGAGCTTCCTTGTTTGGGTGGTACATCGCGAAGCGGGACAGAAGGCAAAGGAAAAAAAAAAACGAGGACAAGCGTATTCCCAACGCATAGCTGAGAGCTTCCTTGTTTGGGTGGTACATCGCGAAGCGGGACAGAAGGCAAAGGAAAAAAAAAACGAGGACAAGCGCATTCCCAACGCATAGCTGAGAGCTTCCTTGTTTGGGTGGTACAGCGCGAAGCGGGACAGAAGGCAAAAGAAAAAATACAAGGACACGCGCATTCCCAACGCATAGCTGAGAGCTTCCTTGTTTGTGTGGTACAGCGCGAAGCGGGAAGGAAGGCAAAGGAAAAAAAAAACGAGGACAAGCGTATTCCCAACACATAGCTGAGAGCTTCCTTGTTTGGGTGGTACATCGCGAAGCGGGACAGAAGGCAAAGGAAAAAAAAACGAGGACAAGCGTATTCCCAACGCATAGCTGAGAGCTTCTTTGTTTGGGTGGTACATCGTAAAGCGGGACAGAAGGCAAAGGAAAAAAAATGAGGAAAAGCGTATTCCCAACGCATAGCTGAGAGCTTCCTTGTTTGGGTGGTACATCGCGAAGCGGGACAGAAGGCAAAGGGAAAAAAACGAGGACAAGCGTATTCCCAACGCATAGCTGAGAGCTTTCTTGTTTGGGTGGTACATCGCGAAGCGGGAAGGAAGGCAAATGAAAAAAAAAATACGAGGACAAGCACTTTTCCAACGCATAGCTGAGAGCTTCTTTGTTTGTGTGGTACAGCGCGAAGCGGGAAGGAAGGCAAAGGAAAAAAAACGAGGACAAGCGTATTCCCAACCCATAGCTGAGAGCTTTCTTGTTTGGGTGGTACATCGCGAAGCGGGAAGGAAGGCAAATGAAAAAAAAATACGAGGACAAGCGCTTTTCCAACGCATAGCTGAGAGCTTCCTTGTTTGTGTGGTACAGCGCGAAGCGGGACAAAAGGCAAAAGAAAAAAAAACAAGGACAAGCGCATTCCGAACGCATAGCTGGGAGCTTCCTTGTTTGGGTGGTACAACGCGAAGCGGGACAGAAGGCAAAGGAAAAAAAAAAGGAGGACAAGCGCATTCCCAACGCATAGCTGAGAGCTTCCGTGTTTGGGTGGTACAGCGCGAAGCGGGACAGAAGGCAAAAGAAAAAAAACAAGGACACGCGCATTCCCAACGCATAGCTGAGAGCTTCCTTGTTTGTGTGGTACAGCGCGAAGCGGGAAGGAAGGCAAAGGAAAAAAAAAACGAGGACAAGCGTATTCCCAACACATAGCTGAGAGCTTCCTTGTTTGGGTGGTACATCGCGAAGCGGGACAGAAGGCAAAGGAAAAAAAAAAAACGAGGACAAGCGTATTCCCAACGCATAGCTGAGAGCTTCCTTGTTTGGGTGGTACATCGCGAAGCGGGACAGAAGGCAAAGGAAAAAAAAAACGAGGACAAGCGCATTCCCAACGCATAGCTGAGAGCTTCCTTGTTTGGGTGGTACAGCGCGAAGCGGGACAGAAGGCAAAAGAAAAAATACAAGGACACGCGCATTCCCAACGCATAGCTGAGAGCTTCCTTGTTTGTGTGGTACAGCGCGAAGCGGGAAGGAAGGCAAAGGAAAAAAAAAACGAGGACAAGCGTATTCCCAACACATAGCTGAGAGCTTCCTTGTTTGGGTGGTACATCGCGAAGCGGGACAGAAGGCAAAGGAAAAAAAAACGAGGACAAGCGTATTCCCAACGCATAGCTGAGAGCTTCTTTGTTTGGGTGGTACATCGTAAAGCGGGACAGAAGGCAAAGGAAAAAAAATGAGGAAAAGCGTATTCCCAACGCATAGCTGAGAGCTTCCTTGTTTGGGTGGTACATCGCGAAGCGGGACAGAAGGCAAAGGGAAAAAAACGAGGACAAGCGTATTCCCAACGCATAGCTGAGAGCTTTCTTGTTTGGGTGGTACATCGCGAAGCGGGAAGGAAGGCAAATGAAAAAAAAAAATACGAGGACAAGCACTTTTCCAACGCATAGTTGAGAGCTTCTTTGTTTGTGTGGTACAGCGCGAAACGGGAAGGAAGGCAAAGGAAAAAAAACGAGGACAAGCGTATTCCCAACCCATAGCTGAGAGCTTTCTTGTTTGGGTGGTACATCGCGAAGCGGGAAGGAAGGCAAATGAAAAAAAAATACGAGGACAAGCGCTTTTCCAACGCATAGCTGAGAGCTTCCTTGTTTGTGTGGTACAGCGCGAAGCGGGAAGGAAGGCAAAGGAAAAAAAACGAGGACAAGCGCATTCCCAACGCATAGCTGAGAGCTTCCTTGTTTGGGTGGTACAGCGCAGAGCGGGACAGAAGGCAAAGGAAAAAAAAACGAGGACAAGCGCGCATTTCGAACTCATAGCTGGGGGCTTCCTTGTTTGGGTGGTACAGCGCGAAGCGGGACAGAAGGCAAAGGAAAAAGAAAACGAGGACAAGCGCATTCCGAACGCATAGCTGGGAGCTTCCTTGTTTGGGTGGTACATCGCGAAGCGGGAAGGAAGGCAAAAGAAAAAAAAATACGAGGACAAGCGTATTCCCAACGCATAGCTGAGAGCTTCCTTGTTTGGGTGGTACAGCGCGAAGCGGGACAGAAGGCAAAGGAAAAAAAAACGAGGACAAGCGCTTTTCCAACGCATAGCTGAGAGCTTCCGTGTTCGTGTGGTACAGCGCGAAGCGGGAAGGAAGGCAAAGGAAAAAAAAACGAGGACAAGCGATTTTCCAACGCATAGCTGAGAGCTTCCTTGTTTGTGTGGTACAGCGCGAAGCGGGAAGGAAGGCAAAGGAAAAAAAAAACGAGGACAGGCGTATTCCCAACGCATAGCTGAGAGCTTTCTTGTTTGGGTGGTACATCGCGAAGCGGGACAGAAGGCAAAGGGAAAAAAAAACGAGGACAAGCGTATTCCCAACGCATAGCTGGGAGCTTCCTTGTTTGGGTGGTACAGCGCGAAGTGGGACAGAAGGCAAAGGAAAAAAAAAACGAGGACAAGCGTATTCCCAACGCATAGCTGGGAGCTTCCTTGTTTGGGTGGTACAGCGCGAAGCAGGACAGAAGGCAAAGGAAAAAGAAAAACGAGGACAAGCGTATTCCGAACGCATAGCTGGGAGCTTCCTTGTTTGGGTGGTACAACGCGAAGCGGGACAGAAGGCAAAGGAAAAAAAGAACGAGAACAAGCGCATTCCCAACGCATAGCTGAGAGCTTCCTTGTTTGTGTGGTACAGCGCGAAGCGGGAAGGAAGGCAAAGGAAAAAAAACGAGGACAAGGGCATTCCCAACGCATAGCTGAGAGCTTCCTTGTTTGGGTGGTACAGCGCAGAGCGGGACAGAAGGCAAAGGAAAAAAAAAAACGAGGACAAGCGCGCATTTCGAACTCATAGCTGGGGGCTTCCTTGTTTGGGTGGTACATCGCGAAGCGGGACAGAAGGCAAAGCAAAAAAAAACGAGGAAAAGCGTATTCCCAACGCATAGCTGAGAGCTTCCTTGTTTGGGTGGTACATCGCGAAGCGGGACAGAAGGCAAAGTGAAAAAAAACGAGGACAAGCGTATTCCCAACGCATAGCTGAGAGCTTTCTTCCTTGGGTGGTACATCGCGAAGCGGGAAGGAAGGCAAAGGAAAAAAAAATACGAGGACAAGCGCTTTTCCAACGCATAGCTGAGAGCTACCTTGTTTGTGTGGTACAGCGCGAAGCGGGAAGGAAGGCAAAGGAAAAAAAAATACGAGGACAAGCGTATTCCCAACGCATAGCTGAGAGCTTCCTTGTTTGGGTGATACAGCGCGAAGCGGGACAGAAGGCAAAGGAAAAAAAATGAGGACAAGCGCATTCCGAACGCATAGCTGGGAGCTTCCTTGTTTGGGTGGTACAGTGCGAAGCGGGACAGAAGGCAAAGGAAAAAAAAAACGAGGACAAGCGCATTCCCAACGCATAGCTGAGAGCTTCCTTGTTTGGGTGGGACAGCGCGAAGCGGGACAAAAGGCAAAAGAAAAAAAAACAAGGACAAGCGCATTCCGAACGCATAGCTGGGAGCTTCCTTGTTTGGGTGGTACAACGCGAAGCGGGACAGAAGGCAAAGGAAAAAAAAAACGAGGACAAGCGCATTCCCAACGCATAGCTGAGAGCTTCCGTGTTTGGGTGGTACAGCGCGAAGCGGGACAGAAGGCAAAAGAAAAAAAACAAGGACACGCGCATTCCCAACGCATAGCTGAGAGCTTCCTTGTTTGTGTGGTACAGCGCGAAGCGGGAAGGAAGGCAAAGGAAAAAAAAAACGAGGACAAGCGTATTCCCAACACATAGCTGAGAGCTTCCTTGTTTGGGTGGTACATCGCGAAGCGGGACAGAAGGCAAAGGAAAAAAAAAAACGAGGACAAGCGTATTCCCAACGCATAGCTGAGAGCTTCCTTGTTTGGGTGGTACATCGCGAAGCGGGACAGAAGGCAAAGGAAAAAAAAAACGAGGACAAGCGCATTCCCAACGCATAGCTGAGAGCTTCCTTGTTTGGGTGGTACAGCGCGAAGCGGGACAGAAGGCAAAAGAAAAAATACAAGGACACGCGCATTCCCAACGCATAGCTGAGAGCTTCCTTGTTTGTGTGGTACAGCGCGAAGCGGGAAGGAAGGCAAAGGAAAAAAAAAACGAGGACAAGCGTATTCTCAACACATAGCTGAGAGCTTCCTTGTTTGGGTGGTACATCGCGAAGCGGGACAGAAGGCAAAGGAAAAAAAAACGAGGACAAGCGTATTCCCAACGCATAGCTGAGAGCTTCTTTGTTTGGGTGGTACATCGTAAAGCGGGACAGAAGGCAAAGGAAAAAAAATGAGGAAAAGCGTATTCCCAACGCATAGCTGAGAGCTTCCTTGTTTGGGTGGTACATCGCGAAGCGGGACAGAAGGCAAAGGGAAAAAAACGAGGACAAGCGTATTCCCAACGCATAGCTGAGAGCTTTCTTGTTTGGGTGGTACATCGCGAAGCGGGAAGGAAGGCAAATGAAAAAAAAAATACGAGGACAAGCACTTTTCCAACGCATAGCTGAGAGCTTCTTTGTTTGTGTGGTACAGCGCGAAGCGGGAAGGAAGGCAAAGGAAAAAAAACGAGGACAAGCGTATTCCCAACCCATAGCTGAGAGCTTTCTTGTTTGGGTGGTACATCGCGAAGCGGGAAGGAAGGCAAATGAAAAAAAAATACGAGGACAAGCGCTTTTCCAACGCATAGCTGAGAGCTTCCTTGTTTGTGTGGTACAGCGCGAAGCGGGAAGGAAGGCAAAGGAAAAAAAACGAGGACAAGCGCATTCCCAACGCATAGCTGAGAGCTTCCTTGTTTGGGTGGTACAGCGCAGAGCGGGACAGAAGGCAAAGGAAAAAAAAACGAGGACAAGCGCGCATTTCGAACTCATAGCTGGGGGCTTCCTTGTTTGGGTGGTACAGCGCGAAGCGGGACAGAAGGCAAAGGAAAAAGAAAACGAGGACAAGCGCATTCCGAACGCATAGCTGGGAGCTTCCTTGTTTGGGTGGTACAGCGCGAAGCCGGACAGAAGGCAAAGGAAAAAAAAACGAGGACAAGCGTATTCCCAACGCATAGCTGAGAGCTTCCTTGTTTGGGTGGTACATCGCGAAGCGGGACAGAAGGCAAAGGAAAAAAAAAACGAGGACAAGCGTATTCCCAACGCATAGCTGAGAGCCTTCTTGTTTGGGTGGTACATCGCGAAGCGGGAAGGAAGGCAAAGGAAAAAAAATACGAGGACAAGCGATTTTCCAACGCATAGCTGAGAGCTACCTTGTTTGTGTGGTACAGCGCGAAGCGGGAAGGAAGGCAAAGGAAAAAAAAAATACGAGGACAAGCGTATTCCCAACGCATAGCTTAGAGCTTTCTTGTTTGGGTGGTACATAGCGAAGCGGGACAGAAGGTAAAGGGAAAAAAAACGAGGACAAGCGTATTCCCAACGCATAGCTGAGAGCTTCCGTGTTTGGGTGGTACAGCGCGAAGCGGGACAGAAGGCAAAAGAAAAAAAACAAGGACACGCGCATTCCCAACGCATAGCTGAGAGCTTCCTTGTTTGTGTGGTACAGCGCGAAGCGGGAAGGAAGGCAAAGGAAAAAAAAAACGAGGACAAGCGTATTCCCAACACATAGCTGAGAGCTTCCTTGTTTGGGTGGTACATCGCGAAGCGGGACAGAAGGCAAAGGAAAAAAAAAAACGAGGACAAGCGTATTCCCAACGCATAGCTGAGAGCTTCCTTGTTTGGGTGGTACATCGCGAAGCGGGACAGAAGGCAAAGGAAAAAAAAAACGAGGACAAGCGCATTCCCAACGCATAGCTGAGAGCTTCCTTGTTTGGGTGGTACAGCGCGAAGCGGGACAGAAGGCAAAAGAAAAAATACAAGGACACGCGCATTCCCAACGCATAGCTGAGAGCTTCCTTGTTTGTGTGGTACAGCGCGAAGCGGGAAGGAAGGCAAAGGAAAAAAAAAACGAGGACAAGCGTATTCCCAACACATAGCTGAGAGCTTCCTTGTTTGGGTGGTACATCGCGAAGCGGGACAGAAGGCAAAGGAAAAAAAAACGAGGACAAGCGTATTCCCAACGCATAGCTGAGAGCTTCTTTGTTTGGGTGGTACATCGTAAAGCGGGACAGAAGGCAAAGGAAAAAAAATGAGGAAAAGCGTATTCCCAACGCATAGCTGAGAGCTTCCTTGTTTGGGTGGTACATCGCGAAGCGGGACAGAAGGCAAAGGGAAAAAAACGAGGACAAGCGTATTCCCAACGCATAGCTGAGAGCTTTCTTGTTTGGGTGGTACATCGCGAAGCGGGAAGGAAGGCAAATGAAAAAAAAAATACGAGGACAAGCACTTTTCCAACGCATAGCTGAGAGCTTCTTTGTTTGTGTGGTACAGCGCGAAGCGGGAAGGAAGGCAAAGGAAAAAAAACGAGGACAAGCGTATTCCCAACCCATAGCTGAGAGCTTTCTTGTTTGGGTGGTACATCGCGAAGCGGGAAGGAAGGCAAATGAAAAAAAAATACGAGGACAAGCGCTTTTCCAACGCATAGCTGAGAGCTTCCTTGTTTGTGTGGTACAGCGCGAAGCGGGACAAAAGGCAAAAGAAAAAAAAACAAGGACAAGCGCATTCCGAACGCATAGCTGGGAGCTTCCTTGTTTGGGTGGTACAACGCGAAGCGGGACAGAAGGCAAAGGAAAAAAAAAAGGAGGACAAGCGCATTCCCAACGCATAGCTGAGAGCTTCCGTGTTTGGGTGGTACAGCGCGAAGCGGGACAGAAGGCAAAAGAAAAAAAACAAGGACACGCGCATTCCCAACGCATAGCTGAGAGCTTCCTTGTTTGTGTGGTACAGCGCGAAGCGGGAAGGAAGGCAAAGGAAAAAAAAAACGAGGACAAGCGTATTCCCAACACATAGCTGAGAGCTTCCTTGTTTGGGTGGTACATCGCGAAGCGGGACAGAAGGCAAAGGAAAAAAAAAAAACGAGGACAAGCGTATTCCCAACGCATAGCTGAGAGCTTCCTTGTTTGGGTGGTACATCGCGAAGCGGGACAGAAGGCAAAGGAAAAAAAAAACGAGGACAAGCGCATTCCCAACGCATAGCTGAGAGCTTCCTTGTTTGGGTGGTACAGCGCGAAGCGGGACAGAAGGCAAAAGAAAAAATACAAGGACACGCGCATTCCCAACGCATAGCTGAGAGCTTCCTTGTTTGTGTGGTACAGCGCGAAGCGGGAAGGAAGGCAAAGGAAAAAAAAAACGAGGACAAGCGTATTCCCAACACATAGCTGAGAGCTTCCTTGTTTGGGTGGTACATCGCGAAGCGGGACAGAAGGCAAAGGAAAAAAAAACGAGGACAAGCGTATTCCCAACGCATAGCTGAGAGCTTCTTTGTTTGGGTGGTACATCGTAAAGCGGGACAGAAGGCAAAGGAAAAAAAATGAGGAAAAGCGTATTCCCAACGCATAGCTGAGAGCTTCCTTGTTTGGGTGGTACAGCGCGAAGCGGGAAGGAAGGCAAAGGAAAAAAAAACGAGGACAAGGGCATTCCCAACGCATAGCTGAGAGCTTCCTTGTTTGGGTGGTACAGCGCAGAGCGGGACAGAAGGCAAAGGAAAAAAAAACGAGGACAAGCGCGCATTTCGAACTCATAGCTGGGGGCTTCCTTGTTTGGGTGGTACATCGCGAAGCGGGACAGAAGGCAAAGGAAAAAAAAACGAGGAAAAGCGTATTCCCAACGCATAGCTGAGAGCTTCCTTGTTTGGGTGGTACATCGCGAAGCGGGACAGAAGGCAAAGTGAAAAAAAACGAGGACAAGCGTATTCCCAACGCATAGCTGAGAGCTTTCTTGTTTGGGTGGTACTTCGCGAAGCGGGAAGGAAGGCAAAGGAAAAAAAAAATACGAGGACAAGCGCTTTTCCAACGCATAGCTGAGAGCTACCTTGTTTGTGTGGTACAGCGCGAAGCGGGACAGAAGGCAAAGGAAAAAGAAAAACGAGGACAAGCGTATTCCCAACGCATAGCTGAGAGCTTCCTTGTTTGGGTGATACAGCGCGAAGCGGGACAGAAGGCAAAGGAAAAAAAATGAGGACAAGCGCATTCCGAACGCATAGCTGGGAGCTTCCTTGTTTGGGTGGTACAGTGCGAAGCGGGACAGAAGGCAAAGGAAAAAAAAAACGAGGACAAGCGCATTCCCAACGCATAGCTGAGAGCTTCCTTGTTTGGGTGGGACAGCGCGAAGCGGGACAAAAGGCAAAAGAAAAAAAAACAAGGACAAGCGCATTCCGAACGCATAGCTGGGAGCTTCCTTGTTTGGGTGGTACAACACGAAGCGGGACAGAAGGCAAAGGAAAAAAAAAACGAGGACAAGCGCATTCCCAACGCATAGCTGAGAGCTTCCTTGTTTGGGTGGTACAGCGCGAAGCGGGACAGAAGGCAAAAGAAAAAAAAACAAGGACACGCGCATTCCCAACGCATAGCTGAGAGCTTCCTTGTTTGTGTGGTACAGCGCGAAGCGGGAAGGAAGGCAAAGGAAAAAAAAAACGAGGACAAGCGTATTCCCAACACATAGCTGAGAGCTTCCTTGTTTGGGTGGTACATCGCGAAGTGGGACAGAAGGCAAAGGAAAAAAAACGAGGACAAGCGTATTCCCAACGCATAGCTGAGAGCTTCCTTGTTTGGGTGGTACATCGTGAAGCGGGAGAGAAGGCAAAGGAAAAAAAAATGAGGAAAAGCGTATTCCCACGCATAGCTGAGAGCTTCCTTGTTTGGGTGGTACATCGCGAAGCGGGACAGAAGGCAAAGGGAAAAAAACGAGGACACGCGCATTCCCAACGCATAGCTGAGAGCTTCCTTGTTTGTGTGGTACAGCGCGAAGCGGGAAGGAATGCAAAGGAAAAAAAAAGCGAGGACAAGCGTATTCCCAACGCATAGCTGAGAGCTTCCTTGTTTGGGTGGTACATCGCGAAGCGGGACAGAAGGCAAAGAAAAAAAAACGAGGACAAGCGTATTCCCAACGCATAGCTGAGAGCTTCCTTGTTTTGGTGGTACATCGTGAAGCGGGACAGAAGGCAAAGGAAAAAAAAACGAGGAAAAGCGTATTCCCAACGCATAGCTGAGAGCTTTCTTGTTTGGGTGGTACATCGCGAAGCGGGACAGAAGGTAAAGGGAAGAAAAACGAGGACAAGCGTATTCCCAACGCATAGCTGAGAGCTTCCTTGTTTGGGTGGTACATCGTGAAGCGGGACAGAAGGCAAAGGAAAAAAAAAAACGAGGAAAAGCGTATTCCCAACGCATAGCTGAGAGCTTTCTTGTTTGGGTGGTACATCGCGAAGCGGGACAGAAGGCAAAGGAAAAAAAAAACGAGGACAAGCGTATTCCCAACGTTTAGCTGAGAGCTTCCTTGTATGGGTGGTACATCGCGAAGCGGGAAGGAAGGCAAAGGAAAAAAAAATACGAGGACAAGCGCTTTTCCAACGCATAGCTGAGAGCTTCCTTGTTTGTGTGGTACAGCGCGAAGCGGGAAGGAAGGCAAAGGAAAAAAAAACGAGGACAAGCGTATTCCCAACGCATAGCTGAGAGCTTTCTTGTTTGGGTGGTACATCGCGAAGCCGGAAGGAAGGCAAAGGAAAAGAAATACGAGGACAAGCGCTTTTCCAACGCATAGCTGAGAGCTTCCTTGTTTGTGTGGTACAGCGCGAAGCGGCAAGGAAGGCAAAGGAAAAAAAAACGAGGACAGGCGTATTCCCAACGCATAGCTGAGAGCTTTCTTGTTTGGGTGGTACATCGCGAAGCGGGACAGAAGGCAAAGGGAAAAAAAAACGAGGACAAGCGTATTCCCAACGCATAGCTGGGAGCTTCCTTGTTTGGGTGGTACAGCGCGAAGTGGGACAGAAGGCAAAGGAAAAAGAAAAACGAGGACAAGCGTATTCCCAACGCATAGCTGAGAGCTTCCTTGTTTGGGTGGTACAGCGCGAAGCGGGACAGAAGGCAAAGGAAAAAAAAAACGAGGACAAGCGTATTCCCTACGCATAGCTGGGAGCTTCCTTGTTTGGGTGGTACAGAGCGAAGCGGGACAGAAGGCAAAGGAAAAAAAACGAGGACAAGCGTATTCCCAACGCATAGCTGGGAGCTTCCTTGTTTGGGTGGTACAGAGCGAAGCGGGACAGAAGGCAAAGGAAAAAGAAAAACGAGGACAAGCGTATTCCCAACGCATAGCTGAGAGCTTCCTTGTTTGGGTGGTACAGCGCGAAGCAGGACAGAAGGCAAAGGAAAAAGAAAAACGAGGACAAGCGTATTCCCAACGCATAGCTGAGAGCTTCCTTGTTTGGGTGGTACAGCGCGAAGCGGGACAGAAGGCAAAGGAAAAAAAACGAGGACAAGCGTATTCCCAACGCATAGCTGGGAGCTTCCTTGTTTGGGTGGTACAGCGCGAAGCGGGACAGAAGGCAAAGGAAAAAGGAAAACGAGGACAAGCGTATTCCCAACCCATAGCTGAGAGCTTCCTTGTTTGGGTGGTACAGCGCGAAGCGGGACAGAAGGCAAAGGAAAAAAAAATACGAGGACAAGCGTATTCCCAACGCATAGCTGGGAGCTTCCTTGTTTGGGTGGTACAGCGCGAAGCGGGACAGAAGGCAAAGGAAAAAGAAAAACGAGGACAAGCGTATTCCCAACGCATAGCTGAGAGCTTCTTTGTTTGGGTGGTACAGCGCGAAGCGGGGCAGAAGGCAAAGGGAAAAAAACGAGGACAAGCGTATTCCCAACGCATAGCTGAGAGCTTTCTTGTTTAGGTGGTACATCGCGAAGCGGGAAGGAAGGCAAAGGAAAAGAAATACGAGGACAAGCGCTTTTCCAACGCATAGCTGAGAGCTTCCTTGTTTGGGTGGTACGTCGCGAAGCGGGAAGGAAGGCAAAGGAAAAAAAAATACGAGGACAAGCGCTTTTCCAACGCATAGCTGAGAGCTACCTTGTTTGTGTGGTACAGCGCGAAGCGGGAAGGAAGGCAAAGGAAAAAAAAAATACGAGGACAAGCGCTTTTCCAACGCATAGCTGAGAGCTTCCTTGTTTGTGTGGTACAGCGCGAAGCGGGACAGAAGGCAAAGGAAAAAGAAAAACGAGGACAAGCGTATTCCCAACGCATAGCTGAGAGCTTTCTTGTTTGGGTGGTACATCGCGAAGCGGGACAGAAGGTAAAGGGAAGAAAAACGAGGACAAGCGTATTCCCAACGCATAGCTGAGAGCTTTCTTGTTTGGGTGGTACATCGCGAAGCGGGAAGGAAGGCAAAAGAAAAAAATACGAGGACAAGCGTATTCCCAACGCATAGCTGAGAGCTTCCTTGTTTGGGTGGTACAGCGCGAAGCGGGACAGAAGGCAAAGGAAAAAAAAAACGAGGACAAGCGCTTTTCCAACGCATGGCTGAGAGCTTCCGTGTTCGTGTGGTACAGCGCGAAGCGGGAAGGAAGGCAAAGGAAAAAAAAACGAGGACAAGCGTATTCCCAACGCATAGCTGAGTGCTTCCTTGTTTGGGTGGTACATCGCGAAGCGGGACAGAAGGCAAATGAAAAAAAAAACGAGGACAAGCGTATTCCCAACGTTTAGCTGAGAGCTGCCTTGTATGGGCGGTACATCGCGAAGCGGGAAGGAAGGCAAAGGACAAAAAAAAATACGAGGACAAGCGCTTTTCCAACGCATAGCTGAGAGCTTCCTTGTTTGTGTGGTACAGCGCGAAGCGGGAAGGAAGGCAAAGGAAAAAAAACGAGGACAAGCGTATTCCCAACGCATAGCTGAGTGCTTCCTTGTTTGGGTGGTACATCGGGAAGCGGGACAGAAGGCAAAGGAAAAAAAAACGAGGACAAGTGTATTCCCAACGCATAGCTGAGAGCTTTCTTGTTTAGGTGGTACATCGCGAAGCGGGAAGGAAGGCAAAGCAAAAGAAATACGAGGACAAGCGCTTTTCCAACGCATAGCTGAGAGCTTCCTTGTTTGTGTGGTACAGCGCGAAGCGGGAAGGAAGGCAAAGGAAAAAAAAAACGAGGACAGGCGTATTCCCAACGCATAGCTGAGAGCTTTCTTGTTTGGGTGGTACATCGCGAAGCGGGACAGAAGGCAAAGGGAAAAAAAAAACGAGGACAAGCGTATTCCCAACGCATAGCTGGGAGCTTCCTTGTTTGGGTGGTACAGCGCGAAGCGGGACAGAAGGCAAAGGAAAAAGAAAAACGAGGACAAGCGTATTCCCAACGCATAGCTGAGAGCTTCCTTGTTTGGGTGGTACAGCGCGAAGCGGGACAGAAGGCAAAGGAAAAAAAAACGAGGACAAGCGTATTCCCAACGCATAGCTGGGAGCTTCCTTGTTTGGGTGGTACAGCGCGAAGCAGGACAGAAGGCAAAGGAAAAAGAAAAACGAGGACAAGCGTATTCCCAACGCATAGCTGAGAGCTTCCTTGTTTGGGTGGTACAGCGCGAAGCGGGACAGAAGGCAAAGGAAAAAAAAACGAGGACAAGCGTATTCCCAACGCATAGCTGGGAGCTTCCTTGTTTGGGTGGTACAGCGCGAAGCGGGACAGAAGGCAAAGGAAAAAGAAAAACGAGGACAAGCGTATTCCCAACGCATAGCTGAGAGCTTCCTTGTTTGGGTGGTACAGCGCGAAGCGGGACAGAAGGCAAAGGAAAAAAAATACGAGGACAAGCGTATTCCCAACGCATAGCTGGGAGCTTCCTTGTTTGGGTGGTACAGCGCGAAGCGGGACAGAAGGCAAAGGAAAAAGAAAAACGAGGACAAGCGTATTCCCAACGCATAGCTGAGAGCTTCCTTGTTTGGGTGGTACAGCGCGAAGCGGGACAGAAGGCAAAGGGAAAAAAAAACGAGGACAAGCGTATTCCCAACGCATAGCTGGGAGCTTCCTTGTTTGGGTGGTACAGCGCGAAGCGGGACAGAAGGCAAAGGAGAAAAAAAAACGAGCACAAGCGTATTCCCAACGCATAGCTGGGAGCTTTCTTGTTTGGGTGGTACAGCGCGAAGTGGGACAGAAGGCAAAGGAAAAAAAAAACGAGGACACGCGTATTGCCAACGCATAGCTGGGAGCTTCCTTGTTTGGGTGGTACAGCGCGAAGCGGGACAGACGGCAAAGGAAAAAGAAAAACGAGGACAAGCGTATTCCCAACGCATAGCTGGGAGCTTCCTTGTTTGGGTGGTACAGCGCGAAGCGGGACAGAAGGCAAAGGAAAAAAAAAACGAGGACACGCGTATTCCCAACGCATAGCTGGGAGCTTCCTTGTTTGGGTGGTACAGCGCGAAGTGGGACAGAAGGCAAAGGAAAAAGAAAAACGAGGACAAGCGTATTCCCAACGCATTGCTGAGAGCTTCTTTGTTTGGGTGGTACAGAGCGAAGCGGGATGGGGACAGCGGAAAAAACGAGTACAAGCGCATTCCCAACGCATAGCTGAGAGCTTCCTTGTTTGGGTGGTACAGCGCGAAGCGGGACAGAAGGCAAAAGAAAAAAAACAAGGACACGCGCATTCCCAACGCATAGCTGAGAGCTTCCTTGTTTGTGTGGTACAGCGCGAAGCGGGAAGGAAGGCAAAGGAAAAAAAAAACGAGGACAAGCGTATTCCCAACACATAGCTGAGAGCTTCCTTGTTTGGGTGGTACATCGCGAAGCGGGACAGAAGGCAAAGGAAAAAAAAACGAGGACAAGCGTATTCCCAACGCATAGCTGAGAGCTTCCTTGTTTGGGTGGTACATCGTGAAGCGGGAGAGAAGGCAAAGGAAAAAAAAATGAGGAAAAGCGTATTCCCACGCATAGCTGAGAGCTTCCTTGTTTGGGTGGTACATCGCGAAGCGGGACAGAAGGCAAAGGGAAAAAAACGAGGACACGCGCATTCCCAACGCATAGCTGAGAGCTTCCTTGTTTGTGTGGTACAGCGCGAAGCGGGAAGGAAGGCAAAGGAAAAAAAAAGCGAGGACAAGCGTATTCCCAACGCATAGCTGAGAGCTTCCTTGTTTGGGTGGTACAGCGCGAAGCGGGACAGAAGGCAAAGGAAAAAAAAACGAGGACAAGCGTATTCCCAACGCATAGCTGGGAGCTTCCTTGTTTGGGTGGTACAGCGCGAAGCAGGACAGAAGGCAAAGGAAAAAGAAAAACGAGGACAAGCGTATTCCCAACGCATAGCTGAGAGCTTCCTTGTTTGGGTGGTACAGCGCGAAGCGGGACAGAAGGCAAAGGAAAAAAAAACGAGGACAAGCGTATTCCCAACGCATAGCTGGGAGCTTCCTTGTTTGGGTGGTACAGCGCGAAGCGGGACAGAAGGCAAAGGAAAAAGAAAAACGAGGACAAGCGTATTCCCAACGCATAGCTGAGAGCTTCCTTGTTTGGGTGGTACAGCGCGAAGCGGGACAGAAGGCAAAGGAAAAAAAATACGAGGACAAGCGTATTCCCAACGCATAGCTGGGAGCTTCCTTGTTTGGGTGGTACAGCGCGAAGCGGGACAGAAGGCAAAGGAAAAAGAAAAACGAGGACAAGCGTATTCCCAACGCATAGCTGAGAGCTTCCTTGTTTGGGTGGTACAGCGCGAAGCGGGACAGAAGGCAAAGGGAAAAAAAAACGAGGACAAGCGTATTCCCAACGCATAGCTGGGAGCTTCCTTGTTTGGGTGGTACAGCGCGAAGCGGGACAGAAGGCAAAGGAGAAAAAAAAACGAGGACAAGCGTATTCCCAACGCATAGCTGGGAGCTTTCTTGTTTGGGTGGTACAGCGCGAAGTGGGACAGAAGGCAAAGGAAAAAAAAAACGAGGACACGCGTATTGCCAACGCATAGCTGGGAGCTTCCTTGTTTGGGTGGTACAGCGCGAAGCGGGACAGACGGCAAAGGAAAAAGAAAAACGAGGACAAGCGTATTCCCAACGCATAGCTGGGAGCTTCCTTGTTTGGGTGGTACAGCGCGAAGCGGGACAGAAGGCAAAGGAAAAAAAAAACGAGGACACGCGTATTCCCAACGCATAGCTGGGAGCTTCCTTGTTTGGGTGGTACAGCGCGAAGTGGGACAGAAGGCAAAGGAAAAAGAAAAACGAGGACAAGCGTATTCCCAACGCATTGCTGAGAGCTTCTTTGTTTGGGTGGTACAGAGCGAAGCGGGATGGGGACAGCGGAAAAAACGAGTACAAGCGCATTCTCAACACATAGCTGAAAGTTTTCTTGTTTATGCGGTACAGCGGTCCTGTCGTTTGTGTTCTGTCCAGATCTTTTTGCTCTGCTCTTTACACACTACTATCCTTATTTCATATAACTGTCTACGAATTTCCGATCGCATTCGATGCATCGCCTTTCGGGTGAAACTGCGACTTTCTTTGTTCTCGTCCGTGTTCCTGCATTCCGTTGTGTAAAACCCGAAAAGTAGAGCAAATTCGACTCTTCTGCTGGCTATTTCGATGCTTTCCTTCTGCCACAATCTCGCGATAACTACGTGCTCTCTTTTTGTGGATATTTTGCATCAGTGTCCTGAGCTTGCCACCGTCACCTGATAAGGTGCGGTCACACGCGGCAACTTTGTCCTCTGCGTGCGCCTGGAAAGTATGTGCAATTCATCTTTACGTTTCCGTTATTCACAATAACTTGAGCTCGAGAGCTTGAACGCCGTTCTTTTTAGATGCGCTGAGCGAAGGCATATGAATAACGATACTGAAATGAGTATCTAAAATGTCTACTAAACTACGGGAAGAATGACACTGTTAAACGGGGCCACGACAAGAGATGAATCGGGTCGCCAGAGGCGCCGTGTCTATGCACTGCGCCGCCGTGCTCGGATGAAACACCAAACAGCGAGGAGGAGACTCAAAGGAGGCGAGTGCGCGCGACAGGGAGGACCATCCGTCAGGGGCATTCGAATGGAGATGCCCCGCGGTGCTCGCGCGGGGGGGAGGGGACACCGAAAGGGCGGCGTTGCTCGATGCCGCCAAAGGGCGCGTTTTATCTCGCCCCTGGCATTCTCGGCCCACTTTTTATCTGCGCTCAATCTGGACCAAGGCTGTGTGTCACGAAAGCGCCGGGCTCTGTTCGGTGGGCCGCGGTCGACTCATATTAATGAAAGCGCGCGAGGCAGTCCTTCGGTCCCCATGCCTTTTATCACTCGGCGCGAGCAGCGGACCTGGAGCGTGGGGGGGGACCAGCCAGAATGGGCGCAAGAAGGGTTTCGCACTCTGCTTCTAGCAATAGGCCGCGTCTTGCTTGCTCTCTTATCGCGCTCTCTTGCGTTTGAGCCACCATTGGGTGGATGCTATGCTTCGCCCTGCTGCGTCCCGCTGTTCGGGTGGTTGATTGTGAGAATCGAAAGCTGCACCCCGTGGCGTGTGTTTCGCTCGCGAGAACACGACGCTCAGCGAACGCCTGCGCCAGTGCTGACGCGTTTCCACCCGCATGAGCGCAGCGGGTGCGCGCCGGCCCCACCAAATTTGCTGGGTGTTTCGCTGAGCCTCCCTGCCAAGATGCGTATTTAAAGATGCGCTGAGGGCAACTCAGTCTGGTGATGTTAAACTAACTAGTGCGTGACGTTTAGCGTGACGTAGACTCGCGCTGCACTGTCATTGGTGGACGCGGGTGCGCCAACGCGACGCGACGCGTTCTTTTCAACTCTCAACAGTACCACGTGGCTACGCGATTTCCGTGCCCGCGCTCGTGGAAACTACGCCCACGTCCCTCCGTTGTGCCTCAATCGGCCTCAACATCGCGCCATGCGGTTCCAGCTTTAAGCGCCCTAAACTCTGCACGTTGTAGGCAAATGGGTCATCCCGCGGCCTTTAGGGCGGAATGGTTCGTACTGCTGACTTCCGTTTTTTGAGCGAAAGCTCTGCTCCTGGACGTACAACTCCCGAGGTCATTCATCGCGTCGCAATGACTTCGAGCCGCCGGAGCGCGACTGTGGCAGATGTGTCGTCACCCCACGTTGTCCGCTCCTGATAGGCGTCGCTGCTGCGCTCGCTCTGATGACGTTGACGACAAGATGGATTTATTGAGGGATAGCCCGAAGGCCTGTAATAGGGAATAGGAAGAGGAAGGGGGACTCGCTCTGATAAAGCTCCTCAATAAAAATCAGAAGTAGCACCATCCTTTGAAGACTGCGCCGTCCTCCTCCCCTGCGCGTTCCCTAGACGATCACCCTCCCATTGGCCGAACGCCGTCGCGTGCTCTCGCGCGCTTTTTTCTTTTTTGCTTCCGCCGCCATCGCGGTGCCAAACATTGCGAGCGGCGCACGCAGGCACCACGTTTCGGGCCTGCTTTCTCCTCTTGCAGCGGGTCCGTGTTCGCGATGCCGCGTTGCGCTGTCTTCGGGTGCAGAAGGAGGAGAGCGGAGATGGCGCTACGTTTATTTTATTTAGGGTTTTTACGCTCTGAGCCTCTACGCTGTAGTACGACGTGACTAGGCGAGGGTTAAAGGGCTAAATATAGTCCGATGAACCGTGCGCGCGCGCATAGGTTACATCACGTTGACCAGAACAACAGCGTCTGTAGTCCATAACATTAACGTAACCTAACGTGGCCGGAATGCAAAGACAATATTCCGCACGGTGTAACGGCTATGAGAATACGCTGTGCCATTCTAACGCCTTTTACGCAAACGCAACCTCACCCAAGGTAATATAAACCTAAGCTAAGCTAACCTAACGTGGGCGAGACGCACAGCCAATAATCCTCTCGGCGTGACACCAGGTAGTGGCGTTCAATCGCGGTCGCTAAGGCGCTGTGGGTTTATTTCACTCAAAGCTGACCACCCAAACATGCTCCTGAGAAGTCGCGGACAGCAACATAAGAAAAGCCCGCCAAGAGCGAAGATACTGCACCAGGAGAGCAGGCCGGCACTCTTACTACGGCCGCTACTGCTCCCCCGGAAAAATCAGTGATGTTCTTTTTTTAAGGTAGATCCGAGAGCTATCATGTCTGTAGACTGTGTATAAGTCGTAGTTTACGTTTTTCCCATGTATTTTAGCTTGAGAAATTGAATTAGTTTAGTGAATTTCTTGCGTCACACGAACGGCCTGTGTATTTGTGGTGCGCTAATCTCTTTGCCGCTGCCACGTCTGACGCTAGACGCCGCCGCCGGATTTCCTTGAACGAGCGGAACTGTGCGACGACGCGCCTGCAAGCATCTCAAAGCGCTGGCTCGCGCGAGTTTATTCCCTTGTTCAGATCTGTGGTCTAACGGTGGAGTGTCTGTGCTGCGGGGCCAGGACATTTTATCGCGATAGCAATTAAACGACACTCGAGGCGAATTTCGCCGTCGGCGTTGTCGTGAGGCTTAGCATATATTTATGTATATGCTATATGCTTATCATTGCCGTATAGGCAGGTTATATTGCTACGCTGTTCAATCACTAAAGTTGCTCATGCCAGGTACTACGTTTTACACCGAAGCTGTATATAGCTACTCCGCGTCGGTGGTCGATGTCCATCCGTCTATGCGCCGCGTCAACACACAAAAATTTCGTCTCCGGTTCCTCGCTAATCCTCTGTAGCTCTCAATCTAATGCAGATATCGTGGGAAAAATTATACTGAAATTGGCCGCTATGAGTACTCTATCATTACGCCGAGTTTCATTTACTTGTCTTAATTAGTTAGTCCACAGTGAAGCTGTAAACGTTACAGAATTCCCGTCTGCTGTCAATGCATGGTCGTCTACGGAGGGAGTGTGGTCACAGAAAACGGCCTGTAACTCTTGTTTTGTCAAAACCACCCCAAAACAATTTATATGACAATTATCTGCTAAGACGACTCTAACATTACGCGGAGTTTTATCTACTTTTCGCAATTACGTAGTTCACAGTGAAGTTGTAAATATTGTGAAATTCGCGCCTGCTCTCAATACATGGACTTCTACGGGAGGGAAACGGACAGCCCCACGTTTGTCCACTAGAGTAAATCTCTAGTCCTTCCAAGTTTCATTCAGCTAACTAACGAGGAGGTATCGCAAATTACAAACAAACGTGTTTTGTTTCGTGCACTCCTTTACACTGCGCTCCGTTCAACGCATATCGTCGCTCGCGTCGAGCCGTCCATTTAACGTCCTATACTTGCGTCCTGTACCCACTGTTACCACCAGTGGGCGTTGTGTGTTGTGGTGCGTCGCCTGGGCGACCTTATCGGCAGTTTCCACGGAGCTCTGGTATGGGCCAGACGCGTGTTGAGCGTAATACCTGTATATATACATAGGTGCCTCGATTCAGGGAAAACACACCACAGCTCCGGTGCTCGTCCTTCTTCGCATATTGGAAGGGCTGATCAATTTCTGACAAAATTATTCACAAAGAAATGTCGCGACACAGAACACTCGCAGGGTATGCCTAAATGTTCTCAGATTATGAAATATTAAAAGTGCGAAACGATATCGCTGCTCAAACGTGAAAGTGACGCACTGGCGCGTCTCCTTGTGATGTCCACCCGGCGTGCCTTCAAGGGCGCCGAAATGTTCGCACAGCCGCATTAGTCCGAGCCGCGCATAGTTTCCCAATTTCAAGCGCAACCTCGCCATCACTATCAGTTTTCTAATATTTTATTTCAAGGGACGTCTCTGGTTGGCCAGGAACGACAAGAAACTGGCAGACCCAAAAGTGGGAATCGGTTTAAAAAGAAAAAGACCGAGAAAGTTAGTCACGTAGGTCCATTCAATAAATGCGTCTAGAAACTGTAAACTGATGCATGCTGTGACGGTCGTTCGTTTTGGTCTGAATAGAAAAAACTTTGTTTTCTTCATATATTATACGTAATTCTATGTATTCTACGTCATCGAATAAATTCGCGATGTTCTTCTGATTGTGTTAAATAGATGAGACAGCCGACTATTTCCAGGGACCATGGCACCACGCGTCGCAGGCGTACAATTCGACGAGGGCATTGCTACGATAATCGACTGTACGCGTGACGTGACGGACAACTGCACGCGCTCGCATTGACGGTACCTTCCCTCTCCTTTCTATATTTGCACCCCTCAAACACCGTCCTCCTGCCGAGGGCATTAAACCGGTTCCTGACTTCCTTTTCCTCCTTCTTGCGTTGCACAAGAATGCATCTGCGGAAAGTTTAGGTGAGGCCGTAAGTTTACGACGTCATAATTGCAAAATCGAGATAACGTGGCACGTGTATCGGAACCTTGAGGCACGCCATGTTTATTATGCCCGAGTTCAGGCCCTTAATTACAGTGCACTGCTTTCTTTCATAATTACTACTTTGTGATGCCCACGCAACACTCCTGATTTTACACAGATGCCGTTTTGAGGGAAGTATATGCTGTTAAATAGAGTAAAACGTTTTTTAATTAAGTAGTATGCTCAGTGCGATAATTTCCAATAGCTTTCTTTTGATTATTTGCAATGTTTTTTAAGATTCTTTAATACAGCAGTTTCTTTTGATTTATTCTTACGGTCCACCTATTAAGTTATGCATTGCGTTCAGGAAGTTAGGGAGTCTTTTACTTGTGATGAATTGTTTTCAAGAATGTTGGGGACTACTGATGTTAGGTCGCCAGTCAGTAGAACTGCCGTTGTGTGTAACAGTTGCATGAGCAGTTTTCATTTTGCTAGGAAAAGCGCCAGACGATAGAATGAGATTACATATGGGAGTGAGTGCGGTGACAACTATTTGACTGACAGCCTTGAGTGGTCCAGAGCGTGCACCCGCGTTCACAAAAGCCTCTTACGCTTAAGGAAAATTTCAGCCAACCCCAATGCTGGGCATATCATCGGCGAAGGTGTCCGGCGGAAAAACCCCAGTTCACAAAGTTCTGTTACAAACCATCCTGGGTTTTTGGGAATGCGAGCGGGTTTTAGAAATATGATCAAAAGTTGTCTCGCAGTGACAGAATTTTGTTATTTACGTTTGTACTTGCCAGTGTGGTATAGAAATGTTGTATCTGGACTGTACACCGCTTGCTTGCTTTTTTTGCATAAGAACGCGAAGGAAGCACTCTTGCGTAATAGTTTTTGTGATCATGGACATGGAACATAAACACACGAGTGGGCAGAAGGCGCTGGACGAGTCGCAATTTCAGCCCTCCGTGGGCAGCAGCAATGTAGTTGCGGGAGGAAAGACTGGCAACGTTCTGTTATTGCAATTACTCGCTGCGCCATCTTTGAGCGCTGCTCTTGAAGCGTCTGGAAGTCAGTGGTCGTTGTCTGAGTGGTCCGCTCTGCCTCCACGTGACCGTTTCTATGACAGAACGTTGCCTGCTCCCTAGGCGCCGAATACACAAAACTTTTCGTTCATAAGTGCCCTTTCCCATTTTATAGCCGCCTTAGTTCGCTATGAACGTGTACTGCATCAGGATTACTACGAACAATTGTTAGCGCATGGCATCCTTTTGTGAACAAGGGCCTGCAGCTTTGCAGACATATATAGTCGCATGAAATTAATGCTTTCGCCATGCGCTTTTTCTTATCGAGGTGGTTATATCCGTGATTGATTGTGGTAAAATGATCAAAAATTGTCTGGAGTTGGCTGCGTCTAATACGACCGGCATTTTTTTCGTGGCGTTCAACGAGGTCGCACTCTTTCTCATCTGTTAGGGTGTCGCCGGCGAAACGTCTTTGACTCGAAGATGCAGTAGACGTCTATTCCACATTGCCGATGAAGTAATTCGCCCCTTGCTGCTCTTCTTCATTTCGTGACCTGCAGTATTTCATGGAAACAGGCAATCTGTTCGCCAAGGTAAACAACGTTTGCGAAGGAGGCGCCTCCCGGCCGCTTCAGAAGTAGGGCACAGGCACGACTTGTGCTTGTGTCTGCATCGAGGATAATAATTGCGAATTGAAGGTTGGTGAGAGCACAGGACGTCGCCCCGGATAACATGGAATGGCCTTTGCTGTCCCCGTGGGCATGAGACCGTTCCCTACGCCAAGAAGGAAATGGTGGGTCAATAAAACATTCGATGGTCAAGAGAAGGAGATTCTTGATGATGGGAAGGAAAGGTTGGGGTAAAGTGCAGCGCAGTAACTGTCTCTCAGCAGAGGAAACATTCGATGGTCAAGCAGGCTCTCGTCTGCCAACATTCGATGGTCAAGCAGGCAGACGAGAGTGAAGAGATAGATAGATAGAGAGAAAGGCAAAGGAAAGACAGGGAGGTTAACCAGAGATTATCTCCGGTTGGCTACCCTGTACTGGGGGAGGGGAAAGGGGATGCAATAGGTGAGAAAGAAAGAAGGATAAAAAAAGGAAAAAAAACCTAAGTGCACACACGCACGTACACACGAACTATTTCTGTGGGCACTGTCACGCAACCCGCAAAGGCATTCCTAGTCTTACGCAGTGTCACCGTACAGTCCTGCGCCACGCAGTGTACTGTCACAATTTGTCAGAAAGTCCCGTGTCTTTCAAGTATCGCAGCAGCGCCTTCATAGCGGATCGCGCTGATGTTCGCGTAGGCCAGGTTCCAAGTATCTTGTTTTCGGTCATTGGGCGCTTGTCCAGTTTGTCTAAGGTGGCTGAGAGGACAGTTCTTTGTGGGTTAAAACGAGAGCACTGACAAAGAAGATGCTCGATCGTTTCGTTGCACCCGCAGAAGTCACACAGTGGGCTGTTGGCCATTCCGATAAGGAAAGAGTAGGCATTTGAAAATGCTACTCCAACCCATAGACGGATAAGAAGGGTGCAGTCACGTCGTGGAAGCTCGGGCGGAATATGGAGCTGTAAATTAGGGTCCAGAGTATGGAGGCGTGCACTTGTGAAATCGGATGAATTCCACTGGGCTAATGTCAGGTCACGCGCAAGTGCGGCAAGTTCTTTCGCTGCGTCGGCTCTCGAAAGAGGAATGGCAACACAGTTGACGCCGTCATGGGCAGATCGGGCAGCTGCGTCTGCTCGATCATTGCCATGTATGCCACAGTGACTAGGCAACCACTGATATATTATATCGTGTCCTTCGTCAACTAGCCGATGGTGGACTTCTCTGATCTCTGCGGCGAGCTGCTCATGTGATCCATGGCGCAGTGCTGAGAGTACACTCTGTAGGGCTGCCTTGGAATCACAGAAGATTGACCATGCGTGGGATGGTTCCTCCTTAATAAAATGAAGAGCCGCACGCAGGGCTACCAGTTCAGCAGCTGTCGTTGATGATACATGTGAAGTCTTTAGCTGTATCTTGACGGGTCTTATTGGTATCACCACAGCGGCAGCTGCGCTTGCAGATGTGACTGAACCGTCGATGTAAACGTGTACGCGCCCACTGTGCACCTCATGTAAAAGTTCTAACGTGGCCTGCTTAAGGGCAAACGATGGCATGTTGGCTTTCTTCATGATTCCTGGGATGGTGAGGCGTACGTCAGGTCTGTGCAGACACCATAAAGGTAAGGATGGTCTTGCTGCAGGCATGTAGTTCGATGGCAATGAGGTACGATTGGCATCAATTAAACGACTGAAAGTTGTGTGTGGCCTTTCTGTGGGTAGAGCGGCAAGATGGTGAGAAGGTAATCGGGCAACGTGCCGAATATGCGCCCTGAGAGCGTCGGTTGCCAAGTACGTTGATATTGGGTGATCTCGAGCTATGACAATCGTTGCCGCTGTAGACGCACACCTCGGAAGACCGAGACACGTCCTTAGGGCTTGAGCTTGTAGTCGCTGGAGTACACGCAGGTTTGTTTTGCAGGTGTTCCCAATCACAGGGAGGCTGTATCTTGCGAAACCGAGGAACAAGGCGTTATACAGCTGCAGCATTGACCGCACCGAAGTGCCCCATGACTTTCCGCCGAGAAATTTGAGGAGATGTATTATTGTCAATAATCTCTTCTTCATGTATGAAACATGCGGGCTCCATGATAGGTCTCGGTCAATAATTACCCCTAAAAAGCGGTGTTTCCGTGCATTTGCTATTGCTTGCCCATTGTCCTTTACACTGTAACGCTGCATTTCCTTCCGAGTGAATGTAACAAGGCAGCATTTCTCTGAAGACAGCTCTAAGTTCTGTTTTCGCAAGTACAGAGATGTTATCGTAGCTGCCTTTTGTAGCCGTGCTCGTACCTGCAGTCGTGTTACGGCAGACGCCCAAATGCAGATATCGTCGGCGTATATTGATACCTGAACTGTGTTGGGCAAGCATCGGACTAGGCCAACGAGCACTAGGTTGAATAGCGTCGGGCTCAACACTCCGCCTTGCGGTACTCCACGGCACGTTTGGTGTTGAGTCGTGGCGCCATCCTCGGTCATCACGAAAAAATGCCTGTCGGTCAAATAACTGCACAGCCACTGAAAAGTGCGGCCACCGATTCCGGCTTCAATAAGAGCATTTATAATGGCATAATGTGCTATATTATCATAGGCGCCTTTTATGTCTAGGAATAATGCAGCAGTGAGTCGTTTCCGGCGTTTTTGATGCTGAACAAACGTAACCAAATCGATGACATTATCTATGGATGAGCGCCCTCGCCGGAAGCCAGACATAGCATCTGGGTACACGTTGTAATTTTCCAGGTACCATTCCAGGCGCGTCAAAATCATTCGTTCCATTATTTTCCCTATGCAGCTGGCCAGAGCGATGGGGCGGTACGATGACAAGTTTAACGGTGATTTACCAGGTTTGAGAAGTGGAACCAAGCGGCTGCATTTCCAGTCACGTGGAACCAAACCGTTGCGCCAAGACTCGTTGTAATGGTTTAGTAGCATGAGTCGTGCTTTCTGCCCAAGATTGGCGAGCGCCGCATAGGTAACCCTGTCCGGGCCAGGTGACGAAGAGCGCCTGCAAGTCGCCAGTGCCGCTTCAAGCTCCTCCAGCGAAAAAATTACGTCCATGCGGGAATCCCGTGGCACAGGAGTAGCACATGGTGTAATTGTGCGTTGGAACTGCAAGCTGAAAAGTCTTGAGCAAAATTCTTCAGCAATGTCAATTTCGCTGCGACCTTGGTGCAAAGCGAGGGCTTTGAAAGGGACACGCTGTTGTGGTGATACGCGAAGCCCACGCACGGTTCTCCATATCTGAGATAATCGCTGACGTGGATCCAACGACTCACAGAAACGTTTCCATCTTTGAGATTGTAGTGCATCGATGCGACGTTGAATCTTCTTTTGCATCCGCCTTGCCTCTCGGAGATCATGGATGGATTTAGTTCTCCTGTATCTTCTTTCAGCCCGCCGGCGAATTGCTCGTAGTCGCTGCAGTTCTGCTTCAAATTCTGCATATTTCGGGAAAGGCTGGAAACTACGCGTAGCCTCTTGCATGGCTTTTTTAATTTCGTGTTCCGGACTTGAATGGTTCCCTTGCTGACATACTCCCTCCATGTGCGACCGAAACGCCGACCAGTCAATTCGCCGGAGCGTCATGGAGGAGCATTTCGATAGTCCCTTGATCTTCAGGTACGTCGGAATATGGTCGCTTCCATGTGTTTCGATGTCTGTAAACCATTGCACGTTTCTTTCAAGAAGCCGAGAAACCAGGGTCAAGTCTAGGCAGCTGCTGTAGGTAGGCCCACGTAAATATGTCGGACTACCATCGTTGAGGCAGTAAAGGTCGTGCTGTGTGGCAAAGGATGCTATTCGCCTTCCCCTGGAGTCCATCTTCAGGCTCCCCCAAAGCGGATGGTGAACATTAAAATCTGCTGTGAGAATCGTAGGGCCGGGTGTCGCTGATAGCACGTCGTGCAGTCGTTTAGAGTCGAAGCCACTTGAAGGAGCAATGTACACAGCGACGAGTGTGAACGTAAGCTTATTCGTTTTCACGATTAAACAAACGTACTGGTTGTCGTCGTGAGGCGGAACTGGGTGCAACACGTAAATCAGATCACATCTAATATATACAATTACCTTGCTTACATCACCACAGGTAGAGGACATGAATGCCTCATAGCCAGAAATACGTATAACATTCTGCACGTTCGGTTCGCAAATTACGAGGATGGGAAAACGGTTTTCGAAGACAAAATGTCTAAAATCTGAAATTCTTGATTTGAGACCACGGGCATTCCACTGCAGTAAAGATGCTTTCTTGACTTCCTTGTGGAAGGGCAGCGAGGGGCGGGGCATGGTGCTATGCGATGCTTTCAAGTACTGGAGTCAGCGCGTCCAATACTTGCAGTGCGCTACGAGCAGCTGGAGTGTCCATGTTCGTCAGTAGCAGACGCATGACATTCGTGAGCGATTTGAGCATGGCAATCACTTGTGAGTCCTTGTCTTGCATTTGGTAAACTGTAGTGACATTTGACTGTAAATGGCGAGTCATTTGCTGTGGCTCTGGCGCGTGGCATGTCCTCGGCAGTGCCGGCCACGCATCATTTAATGAAGCATGGCCACTTCTTTCGTTGACATTCGTGCTCTTACTGGAGACAGATGGAACAGGAGGTGGCGTTGCCGGACGAGACATTTCCCTTGAACCGGAAGAGGGTTTCATAGACTTTCGTTTCCGGGAGCGATGTCGCCTTATCGCTTCAGAAGCATCTCTGTGTGACGATCCGTCTCTGGCCATTTTTCTCAAGATTTTCTGCTCTTTCTTTAGGCGTGGACAGTCTTTTGAGGACGCAGCGTGCGATCCTTGACAATTTGGGCACTTGAGCTCTGTTGCACGGCAAGTGTCGGTGTCGTGGTGTTCGGAACATCGTGGGCATATCGTTGTATTTCGGCAGACAGCACTCACATGTCCAATTCTTTGACACCTTCTGCACTGAAGTGGTTTGGGTACGAAAGGTCGTACCACATGACGAAAGTGGCCGACCTTTACATGTGATGGTAGGCAGTCACCTTTAAACACGAGCCTTACACAGGTCGACTTGCCGAGGCGCCGAGCTTGTAGTAAGGCAACACCATCTGTCGCAGGTTTGATTAAAATTGGCAGGTCGCTGTCGTTAATGGATGTGTCAATGTCATAAACAACACCGGCCGTTGTTTCGTTGTCTTGCGGAATGAGGTAGTGGACATTGATGTTGCCCAGGAGCTTTACTACCATCAAAGCATTGATTGCGCTTCGGTTGTGGACGTCAATAGCCAGGACGTTCTTTCGAGTATTAATTCTGATATCTTTGATTTCTCCTGGGACAAGAGCCTCCAGAGGAACGGAAATCGCTTGTCGATTAAGGCGGTTGAGGTTGTCGGCAGGTGCGTCCGGCACAAAAAGAATTGTGTGCGCCGATGGCCTGCGCTGTGGAATGACGGTAGACTTACTTGACGAGGACCGTCCGCTGATGTTTCTTCTCTTGGCCTTCCGGTGTACCACTCTTTCGAAGCCTTCGTCATCTGAGGTGTCATCGCTTGAGCAGGAGTACAACACAGTGTCCTCACTGCCAGCTTGACTCGGTGGGCAATTTCTCTTCCTCGGGCCGGTACCTGACGAAGCAGTCACGTCGCGTCGGCATTCTGCCGACTCCACTTCCATTGCCGTGGCAATGAGAGCGGCGTCTCCCAGTAAAACACGGGAAAAAGCCGAAAATACTGCAGCGCGAAGGAATAGTGGTCTCTACGAGAATCACTTCGTCTTCCTCCTCGTCACTGTGTATAGACGAGAGTGAAAGCGTTGAGAGAACGCTGAAGCTCAGGCTAGAATCGATGCGCGTGATTATCTGTGGTCACCAGACTCCGTGCAGGTTCTCGTTCTACTGGAGCCGCTGGGCGCAGGTCTTTACCTGCTGTAAATACTTTTCTTGGTGCCTGTGCTGACCACGCACATATGAAGGCCGCGTACGCGCCTCGTCTTTGCAAGGCCGGGCCAGTTTGCTGATCCGTGGTGATGTGCGCAGCAGCGCACAAAGGCCGGAAAGAAACAGCGGCTACAAGCGATGACAGTTCGACTGAACTTTACTATATGGTGACCCTAGCACAACCTAAACGGCCGAGAAAGAGGAAGACGTGATGGGAAGGCAGTGAGGTTAACCTGGTTGGCTACCCTATACGTTGGATAGGGGTGAACACATATAAGGAGAGTCGTTTCAGCTTAATGTCAACCCCCGTACATGGTCACTCGCGATGAATGTTCACTCAGAACCGGCGCCAGCTCAGCGCGGACTCAGGCGTGCTGTTCCCAGCTGAAGAAAGTCAACGACGCGAGGTACACTGCAACGGCAGGCCGAAAATCCGAGCGCCCTAAAGATGTGTCTCACACTCATGGAGAACGAGTCGACCATCGTGGTACTGCTAACAGGTTCCTCTTCCGGCGACCACGAGTCAATGTTTGTGGACTGGAGTTGTTGACATGGATGATGTGAAAGTTGGTTAGTAGTCGCAGAAACAGGACTGTCGGAATTGTCTTTTCACTCACAGCAGCGACAGTGGGTTGGAGGCAACCCCATTCCCCTTTACTCCGTCGTGAAATTTATTATTGGCGATGCAACGGTTCGCCGTCGTATTACATCCCAAGGGGCCTTTACTGCTCGACGTGACCGCGGAGGAACAAGCGAATGGGTTACTGAGATGAAACAAATTTGGGGGCATCGCTGTGAGCGTACGTCTTCCGCGCGTTTACGTGCACAACATGGCACACAGAACGTGACCTGCTCAATTTTTTCAGTTCGCAAGGAGTTCTTCATGCCAGACGCATTGTTTGCCGGACGAGATTACAAGACACTTAATGGCAGGTTAAACCTATGGACGCTGTAATTTTGACGTTCGCCCCTAACACCGAGCGGCCTATTCACATAAATCTCAGATTCACGCGACATGAAACAGCTAAACACTACGATCGCATTTAGCAGGACTGCCCTCTTGCAAGCTCTATCAAGGCCGTTCTTGAGGCAGTGTTGGCGATGGAATCCATCCTACTAGGATCTTCAGTGACCAATCCGATAGCACTCATGTCACCCCATATTGACCAGAAGTGTCTTTTATAATGCAATGGGACTGTTGTGGACTGATACACCGAATAGCTGAGCTAAGCCTCTCTTTAAGGGACTCGCCAATTTCAATTTTGGCTCTTTCGGAAGCCGGACCAGCGAATCGATGATCGCTATCTGGTAGATTGCCGATACAAACTTCAACATCAACTCTTTTCCGTATGGAAGTGCCACCTTCGATATTCGTCGAGAAATTCCCTATGTCGCTTTGGATATCAGAAATTTGTGTTATAACGTGCTGGAAGTGGCGGCCATCACGATGCAACGCAGGTCAAGAAAAATCAGTATTGCATCTGTGTACATGTTCCCAAAGAAAGAAATTCTAGTTGAAGCATTTCTTAATGACCTCTATGATCGCCGCTCACCACATATCATATACAGAGATTTTAATGCTCATCACGGCATGTAGGGTGACTAAAACAGGGATGCTTGTGGGAAGCAGGTGGCGAAAGTGATTTGTCAGCTAGAGTGATGTGCCGCTAATGATGGAAATGCGACGTTTTATAGACCCCCTCCATCGTCAAGTACAAATGATCTTACACTGCATTCAAATGACGTTCATATGAAAACAATCACTCACAGCACCAGATCGGATGAGGACTGATCACTTCCCGATCTTCGTAAGCGCTACTGCATTTCACAAGAGTGGGTCTAATATTGGCCAGGCAATCAACTGGGACAAATACAAAAAGCACCTTGTTAAAGTCTGCTGGCAAGCTTTCTCAAGCGATAATAGCGACCAAAGCAGCAGCAGCAGCAGCAACTACGACTCCAAAGCTGCCCCAGCGCTTTCCGGCTTCGTAATCTGTGCGCTGCACGTAGAAAAGCAGAAACGCAACTTGTGCGAAAGAAGGGAGACCCTGCTCAGAAGACGGTGTCTAACAGACTCAACGCAGCTATTCGCCGACACACCGAGAATCTCTGCAAGTGTCAGCGGAATGTTTTTTTGTGAAAAGGAAAATGTGTTTGCACCTACGTCTAGAATAAGGTGTGGGGTAAACAATGTATGCTTTCCGCCTAGACTATTGAAGCCTTTTGTCGAACTTTCCTCATTGAAAGACAATCCTTTGATGTCACTGGCTGAGGAGTTTGCGGACATTTACGAGCTTGGAAAATCCGCAGTGCTTTGTCCCTTCCGCCTCCTGCGCCGTCTGTGATGGATTCACATCGAGGGAGCTGCACGCAGCCGTCAGTTCTCTTCTTCTGGGGAATGGGACGGCCGGAGCAAAACCTGCCAGCGCGCAACCTCGGAGGGCACGAGTGCGTCCACTAACTTGGGTATCCGCTCACCACTGCTCCGGCGGGCTCACACTCCCAAGGCTAGATCTAGTTAGCATAAATACCTAAGTTAGTGAACGGATCGATCGCCGTCGCCTTAGCACAATTGGTAGTGCAACGTACGCGTAATGCGGTGGTTGTCCCACCAGCGGCAAGTCATCTTTTTGTCCACTTTCATTTTCCTTTTCTTTATTATGCTCTACATTTCAATTTCAACCACATCTAATTTGCCCAATGCTTTCTTTGGGTTCGCTGTCTGTTGTCTTTATATGGTCATGATTAACAAAAATCGAGTCCATCGGTTTCCCTTCCCACGTATGTATATATATATATATATTGCTACAGCACGAAAGAAACGGGGTTTATTTGAAAGGAATCAAGACGAGCCTGAGGCGGGGCTAAACGTCCTTCTTTCTCGCGTTCTCTGCCCACACTTCTTTCACTCATGCGCTACATTTACCGTATAATGTTTCCCTCCTCCTAGACGAAGCCCGCCGAGCGAGTCAGTTAAGTTCTCGGGGCGAAGGGCTTCAGACGAGCGACGTGTTCAAACTGTCTTGGCGGAGCGTCGTCCAGTTGCGGTGAGACGTGCCAGACGATAGTTTACCTCACTGAACTTGCGAACAGCAACGTACGGGCATTTATAGCTCGCGAGAACCTTCTGACACAGACCACGTTTGCGCAACGGATACCACAGCAAGACTAGATCCCATGGAGAATAGGCGACATCCCTATGGTGCCTGTCGTACCGCGCTTTTGACCGGCCTTGTGAAGCCAGATTAAGCATATGCGGGCCAAGCACCGAGCTTCTTCAGCGAGATACAGAGTCCCTCCGATGGAGAGATCGCCGTGGGTTGAGAAAGAAAATATGGTGTCCAGTTTGTGGCGCGGCGGACGAGCGCAGAGGAGGAAAACGGGCTGTAGTCAGTAGTTTCGTGCTTTGCAGTGTTAAAGGCGTATGTAATAAACAGCAAAATGTTGTCCCAGTCTTTATGGTCCGATGCGACGTACATGGACAACATGTTGGCCAGTGTGTGGTTCGTACGCTCGGTCAGCCCCTTTGTTTGCGGGTGACACGATGTCGAGTGGCGAAAGCTGGAAGCGCACAATAGAAGAAGCTCTTCTACATCTGCAGTACACTGGCGGCCGCGGTCGCTGATGATGACTCGACGAGTGCCCTGATGGAAAATTATCGAGTGCAGCAGAAAAGGGAGACTTGGCTGGCGATGGCAGATGGTAAGACAGCCGTCTCTCAATACCGGGTGAGATGATCGGCAGCTCCAATGATACAACGGTTTTCTCTTTGATGAGCGGGGAAAGGGACCCATGAAATCAGTTCCAACTTGCTCGAAAGGAGAGCTAGGAGGCGTCAGTGGTTGTAAGAGTGTGGCTGCCGTGGAAGTTAAGTGTTCGTGGGCCTCACACTGAGCACAACCGGCCACGTACATTTCAGTCGACGGACGCATTCGGGGCCAGTAAAATCGCTCTTGGGCACGATGAAACGTATGCACTGTTCCTAGATGTCCGAAGGTAGGAACGTCGTGCATGTCTCGCAAAATAGCGAAGCGCAACGTCTCCGGAGCAACAAGAAGGAAGCGGGCACCAGTTGTTGCGAAATCCCGTTTGCAGAGGAGGCCATCACAAACACGAAAGTCTCGGGTTGTTGTGTCGAAAAGCGTTGAAAAGCGGCTGTAAGCTGAGGTATTCTCGCTGCTCCTTCTCAATGGCCTCTTTCTCAGGAAATGCTTGCGCCAAGGAAGCAATCAGGTGGTCAAAGTTATCCGCATCACAAAGTGTCGTGTTTAGTGGCATTCTCGAAAGGTAGTCCACTTCAGAGTGTCGGTATATTACGGCAAATATTACGGCAACTGTAGCGCATGAGCGGAAAAAGTGTAGGCGGAGGACACGAGGAAGAAAAGAAGGACGTTTTGCCCCGTCTCAGGCTCGCCTTGATTCCTTTTACATAAAACCTGTTTCTTTCGTGACGTAACAGTATTGGTGGAGGTGCGGGGTAATTGAAGTAACGACGGACCCGGAACCATTTATCCTTCGCTGGAGTCGTCGCTTCGCCGGACTACCACCTTTGCGTGCTGACATGTCCAACGACGGAGACGTTCAGGGTCCGATGTCTACTGCTCGGGGATCCATGCCTGTTGGTACGTGGCGCCTCTGCCGAGGACCTCGGGTTTTCTCCGGGAAAGCAGGTGCAGATTTGGACGAGTGGATTAGGCATTACCGGCGAGTGAGCAAATCCAACTACTGGGACAATACCGACCAACCAGCCAATGTTGTCTTCGCACTCACTGACACTGCCTTGACGTTTTTTTGAAAATCATGAATGATTCACGACGTGGGAGTCGTTTCGTCGTTGAGCTAAAGAAATGCTTCGGTGATTCGTACGCAAAAAAGAAACGCGTAGAACACACCCTGGCACAGAGAGCACAACTACTATGTGAGACTTGCACTACCTACATCGAGGAGATTTTGAAATTGTGCAAGCAAGCCAACGCAATAATGTCAGAGGAAGACAAAGTCAGCGACCTACCTAAGGGCATAGCAGAAGGTGTCTACAATGTTCTGATCTCAGTCTCGCTTCAGTGTCTGACGTCATGAAGCACTGCCGTACTTTCGGGACACTGAAGATGCGCCGAATCACGCCAAAGTTTGGCCGATTGACCAATGTTACTACTGTGGCCAGTATCGACATGAGCACTTCATTTGACCTAGCGTTGACCATAAGACAAATCGTCCCCGAAGTCTCCGCCTGATGTCTCTGTCGCCTCCTTTTTGCAAGCCCCGGCACCTCCTCCGTCCGCCGGTCAGCGTCGCATCGGAGTACCGACGCGCACCGGCATCGAGCAGCTACTACTCTTGGGATACCCGATTTGAACCTCTTTGCGCCCGTTCCTCACTCGTCCTAGGCGGGCTGAAGTACCTGACTGTTCAGACGACTACCGTAGACGCCTTTCGCTTCCTACGTGCTACATTTACCCTAATATATATATATATATATATATACAGAGAGAGAGAGAGAAAGAGGGCCTGCTTCCCCCCCGCACACGCACACACACGAGAAATAGTTGGTACGGCACTGCCCTCTCGAGTGTACAGGTGCAGCATCGCACTGCTGTGCTTTCGAACAGGCGGCAGCAGAGCACACATCTCGTGCACGTGTCGTCTCTCTTTCTGCAGCCGCGGTTTCATTCGTGGATGCAGCAACCGCTCATCAAGGCTTCCGTTATCCTAACAAGCAACAACCGAAAAAGAATGACGCAAGGGAGCGCACGAAGCAAACCTCTGCACTTTTGTAGCCGATCCGAAGAACGACATGCACGCAGATAAAGCTGAGCGCTCGACAGCGATGTAAAAATGCGGGCGGTGCGGTGTCTCGTGTGCTCTGCTTCTTGTGAATAATGCGCGGCTGCTGTTGGGCGCGTTCTTGTCGTTGTTGTTCTAGCCGCGTCGTTTCTCCTCCCCGCAGCAACCCATGGACCCCCTTCCACAAATGGCAAGTAGCGGGGCCCAAATGCATGTATCGCTCGGCGGTTTCCTGTTGTTCACGCGTATGTCTCGCACGTGTTTTCCTTTCTTGCTTTAAGCGAGCGCCACGCAGGGTCCTATACCACTCGGTACGGCTGTGAAACCGGCGTTCGACAGCGGAGGGAGCCGAACACAACGGCAGAGCGTCGGGCGGCCCTGGCGCAGTGGTGCACATTTCGGGGAACAGTTGGCGTCGCTGCGTATGTTTCTCTGTTGAAACTTTAGCGAAAAGGAAAAGAAATGCGAACAATGTTCTTCCCTTCGTATCGTGTCTTTCTTTCTTTTTTTTTCATGCTGATGCATGCTGGTAGCGTGTTGAAGTAATGAACGCATAATGCAGAATACCTACGAATTATTTAATTTGCGGGGATACCCAGATGCTTGCTATAACTGTTCAGAAAACTTATAGGCGACATTTTTTCTCTTGCAGTTGCGTCATGTGGTTTTACGTATACGTACTAATACAGTGGCGCGGGGGAATGTGTTCATGCACACCATGCGTTTAAATGCACCGACAAAAATTTACCCTGTCCTGCACAAACCGATTCCAACTAGCGCCCGCAAATTTCCTAATTTCATCGCTACACCTAGTCTTCTGTCGTCCTCGATTGCGTTTCCCTTCTCTTGGTACGCACTCTGTAACCCTAATGGTCCAACGTTTATCTAACCGGCGCATTACATGACCTGCCCAGCTCCATTTCTTTCTCTTGATGTCAATTAGAATATCGTCTATACCCGTTTTCTCTCTGATCCAAACCGCTCTCTTTCTGTCTCTTAACATTATGCCTAGGAATCTTCGTTCCATCGCTCTTTGAACGGTCCTTAACTTGTTCTCAAGCTTCTTTGTCAGTCTCCAAGTCTCTGCCCCATATGTCAGCACTGGTAAAATGCAGTGATTGTACACCTTCGTTTTCAATAATAATGGTAAGCTTCCAGTCAGGAGCTGGCAATGTCTGCCGTATGCGATGCAACCCATTTATATTCTTCTGTGAATTTCCTTCTCGTGATCAGGGTTCCCTGTGATTAGTTGACCTAGGTAAACGTACTCCTTCACACACTCCAGAGGCCGACTGGTAATCCTGAACTCTTGTTCCTTTGTCCGGCTATTTTTCATTATCTTTGTCTTCTGCATATTAATCTTTAACCCCACTCTTACACTCTCTAAGTTTTTGTTGTTACACTCTCACAATTATTTGTTGTAACTCGTCTGCATTGTTGCTGAATAGAACAATGTCATCGGCACACCGAAGGTTGATGAGATATTCGCCGTGGATCTTTACTCCTAAGCCTTCACCAGTTTAATAGCTTGAATACTTCTTCCAAGCACGCAGTGAATAGCATTGGGGAGATTGTGTCTCCCTGTTTGACCCCTTTCTTTATAGGTATTTTCTTGCTTTTCTTGTGTAGAATCAAGGTAGCTGTAGAACCTCTGTAGATATTTTCCAAGGTATTTACGTAAGCGTTCTGTACTTTTTGATTACGTAATGCCGCTATGGCGCTTGGTATCTCTACTGAATCAAATGCCTTTTCGTAATCTATGGAAGCCATATAGCGAGGCTTATTGTACTCTGCGGCTTTCTCGATAACCTGATTAATGACATGGATGGGATCTTAAAACTTATTGTGCGCAAACAAACAGGGACGAAGAATAGAAGAAACACAAGGACTCTTCGTCCCTGTTTGTTTGCGCACAATAAGTTTTAAGATGAATCTTTTCCAACTAGGCCGACTTGCAGGATGGGATCTATTGTAGAGTATCCCTTCCTGAAGCCAGCCTGTTCCCTTGGTTGACTAAAGTTCAGTGTTACCCTTATTCTATTGGATATTATTTTGGTAAATATTTTATCTAGCTAGTGGGCCGATAATTTTTTTATTCTTTAGCGTCTCCCTTTTTGTGGATTAGCATAATGTTTGCATTCTTCCAGTTTTCTGGGACCCTTGCAGTTGATAGACACTTCGTATAAAGAGTCGCCAGTTTTTCAAGCATTATGTTTCCTCCATCTTTGACTAAATCGACTGTTATTCCATCTTCTCCTGCCGCTCTTCCTTGTGTCATGTCTTGCAAGGCCCTTTTGTCCTCATCGCTAGTCATAGGAGGAGTTTCTGTATCCTAGCTGCTCATTGCTGTTTCTAATTAATGTATCCTGACTTTGCTGGGTACTGTACAGGTCATACAGAATTCTTCTGCTGCTTTTACTATGTCTTCGAGATTTGTTGATGATTTTACCCTGCTTCATCTTTCAGTGCATTCATATTGGTTTGTCCTATGCCAAGTTTTTTTCTCACTGATTTCAGGCTGCCTACATTTTACGGCTTCTTCAGTCTTTCTCACGTTATAGTATCGAATATCACTTACTATCGCCTTGTTGAGCAGTTTTGACAGTTCCTCTAGTTCTATGCTATCTCTTGAGTTGGAGACTTTCATTTTTTGTCGTTTCTTTATTAGGTCCTTTGTTACTTGGGAGAGCTTGCCTACTGGTTGCTTTGGTGCCTTGCCTCCTACTTCAATTGCTGCCGCTGAAGCCAACCTAGTAACGGTTTCATTCATTAGCTCTATGTCATCATGATCTCTCTGTTCTAGGCTGCATATTTGTTTGCAAGTACCAGCATGTATTCGTGTGCTTTTACCCTTACGGCCTCTAGGTTGACCTGTTTCTTCTTGACCAATATTGCTCCTTCTCTCTTCAAATTGAGGTGAATCCTCGCCCTCACTAACCTATGATCACTGCACTTTACCCTACCTCTCACTTCCACATCCTGCACTATGCTGGGATCAGCAGAAAGTATGAACGAAATTTGATTTCTTGTTTCACCATTAGGGCTTTTCCAGGTCCACTTTCTGTTGCTACGCTTCCTCAAAAAGGTGTTCATTATTCGAAGCTTATTCCTTTCTGCGAATTCTACTAGCATCTCTCCGCTAGCGTTCCTAGAATCGACTCCGTAGTTGCCAATTGCTTGTTCGCCAGCCTGCCTTTTCCCCACTTTTGCATTGAAGTCGCCCATTACTACAGTATGCTTAGATGGCACTTTTCTCATCGCTAACTCAACAAGTTCATAAAACTGATCTACTTCCTCATCATTGTGACTGGATGTTGCAGCGTAGGCTTGTACTGCCTTTAATCTATACCTCTTATTAAGTTTGATTACGACTACTGCTACCCTCTCATTAATGCTGTATAATTCGTCAATGTTGCCCGCTATGTCCTTATGGATTAGGAACCCTACCCCGTATTGCTTCTTATCTACGTGACCTCTATAGCAGAGGACATGTCCGTTATTCAGCATTGTATAAGCCTCACCAGTTCTTCTAATCTCAATAAGCCCGATGATATCCCAAACAATGTCTGATAGTTCCTCAAAGAGTCCTGCTAAGCTAGCCTCACTCGAGAGGGTTCGGGTATTAAACGTTGCAAGGGTCAGTTCCCATCGGCGACCTCTCCGTGACCCAGAGATTATTAGCAACGGGATACCTGAAGGCATCGATGTTGCCGGATTCGAGACGCTCGTTATGTAAGGAACGAGAAGAAAGGGGGTTAACTGAGGGGCCCGATTTTTATTGATTGGCCATATCATAAGACGCCAACACACAAAGACATCAAGGACAACACATGGGATACCTGAAGGCATCGATGTTGCCGGATTCGAGACCCTCGATATGTGAGGCACGAGAACAAAGGAGGTTAACCGAGGGGCCCGACTTGTATTGGTTATATCATCAGAAGCGAACAAGGACACCAAGGACAGCACAAGGGATACCTGAAGGCATCGATGTTGCCGGATTCGAGACCCCCGATATGTAAGGAACGAGAACAAAGGAGGTTAACCGAGGGGCCCGATATTTATTGTTCATATCACAAGAAGCCAACAAAGACACCAAGAACAACATAGGGGAGATTACTTGTATTTACTAATTGAAATAAAGAAATATAAATTAATGGAATAAATTAATGGAAGTGATCCAAGTAGGCATCGTATGACTTGCTTTAAGAGCGGCCCAGTGTCACATGACCGGTGATCGAATTTGGACCGACGGTTGGTTTCGAGCCAAGTTCCCTCCAGCGCAGCAGCCCGATGTTCTGCCCACCATGGACTATTCCAGTTACCCAAGTTAGCATGAAAGAGCTTAACCGGACGGACAGCCATGCTGCAAACTGAGTTCCGAAAAAATGTTTATCGCCTTAAAATACTCCGAACTTAGCGTGCCGATTGTGCACGCACTTTGTTTAGTTTTATTTATTGATTTATTTGGGCAAAACAAATACAAGGTTTGCCCGCAAGGTAAGGCAAAGGAGGGCGTAATCCTCCTGACTAAGACCTTTACCTCGCTGGAGCAGCAGAATTAGCAGTTTAATAATAAAACAAAGTACAACTAATAAGACAGAAAACTTCAAAACTATTTACAGCAAAATTTTAAACGAATGGTGCCAACGAATGGTGCCACAATAACAGGAGTCATCTATGACATTGACAATGAAATATCTAATGCAGACCTCCCAATTCTCATAAAACCGGCAAGCGAACACAACGTGATTGTGCATGTTGGTCGCCTCGGCAACACACGTTGTGTGAGGATAACCTTCAAAGGCGACTGCCTTCCACCCTACGTGAAGGTCGGCCACTTTCGCCACCAGGTTCGACCATTTATTCCAAGACCAATGCAATGCTTCAATTGTCAGAAGATTGGACATGTGAAGGGTGTTTGCAGAAATTCGGCCGTGTGCCCTCGATGTGCCGAACCCCACTCAGAAGACAACTGCAGCGCAACCACGTTGAAGTGTCCTGACTGTCAAGGTGATCACTGCGCCTCTTCCAAAGACTGTCCCCAGATCAAGAAAGAGATCACCATTCTGAAACAAATGGTGAGAGAGAACTCTACCCACAAAGAGGCTGCTGTGAAAGTACGGCGAAGACGACGTCACCGACGAAGGTCTTCCCGGCGGAAAACATCAAGCTTTCAGGAAAAGTCACCTCGTCAAGCATCATCATCAGCAGATGTTTCCAGCACACCGATGTTGGAAGGGAGAAAACTGCCAGATCTCTCTCCACAAAGGAATGGCCGCCACTTCCGCGTACACGACCGCTAGAAGAGGCGCAGAAGAAGCCGCCCCCAGTACAGCAAGGTGCTGTATCCGAGGGGTCGCGGAAAACAGATGAGCAAGTGATAGCACTTATCAGGCCTTTAATGAATGCCATTCGCGTGCTGCTAAGCAACATGCACACACCGTCCGCCACAAGTGCGCTTCAAGTACTGGACGCTCTGAGTCCGGTGCTTGCAACCCTTGAGTAGATCATGGCTCTACAGCCACGGTCTTTTAGGGAAGATGTCCGACAAGCAGCTATTTTTCAGTGGAATGCCCGCGGACTCAGAGCGCGCCTTTCGCACTTCCGTCGCTTCGTGTACGCCAATATGTTTCCCATTATCGTCATTTGCGAGCCGAACTTATCGAACAAAATCAGGCTTTCTGGATATGAATCCTTTATGTCGTCAGCGGTTTATGAAAACAGTAAGGTTTTGGTGTTTATTCGCCGTGACCTCACCTACACTCATCAGCCTGTACCACCTAATGACAGTAATCAATATATATGCCTAAACGTAAGGAAAAAGAATCTGGCCTTTACTTTTGTAGGCGCCTACCTATCTCCGTCAAGTCGATTTGATTACAAAAGACTACGAGACATCCTTTCCTCAACTTCCAATCCCTGGGTCATCAGTGGCGATTTCAACGCCCATCATACACTCTGGGGAAGTCCGATCATCAACGCAAGAGGCAGAGCACTGGTTTCTTTCGCCTCCAGTAATGAACTTTGGCTGCTGAATGATGGAAGTCCTACGTTCTTACGTGGCTCCACGTACAGCAGCTGTCTTGACTTGGCTTTCGTCTCACGAAGCCTAGTCAGACGTGCAGGGTGGTTTGCGGACATAGAGACGCACGGAAGCGACCATATCCCCACGTACATCAAGATCAGAGGATTGACCGCTTCCAAAATACGGGATACGATCCAAAGAGTGGACTGGCCTAAATTTCAGTCTATTATGGAAGAACACTGCGACGCCAATCCATCTTTCGACTTGGAAGAGGCAATCAAGAGCGTGGTGCAAGACACTATGCGTACTCTACCATGCTCCTCGAAACTTAATGATTTCGATGTGGAACTAGAACGACTTCGAGCAATCCGACGACGTTCTGAACGAAGATACCGACGTACGAAAACAATGGACGATCTACGGACCGCCAGGCGCACGCAAAAGGAGATACAGCGCCGGTTAGACAAGCTCGAATCGCAACGTTGGGCTGCCTTCTGTGAGTCGCTAGATCCGCGCAAGCCTTTATCGCAACTATGGAGAACGGTGCGCGGACTGCGGACACTTCCCGGACAGCGATTCCCATTCAAGGCGCTTGCCCTCTCTCAAAAGAGATCGGAGATTGACGTGGCAGAGGATTTCTGCGCCAGATTATCCGGCCAACTCACAGCTACCAACATTCCATCGCCTTCGAGCAGCTGTCCGCCACCACATGATCACCGGTTGGATCTACCATTCTCGATCCACGAACTTAAGGCAGCATTAGCTTTGTGTAGCCGCACATCAGCGCCAGGACCTGACGGAATTTCCTACCGAGCTTTGTGTCACCTGGGGGAGCGAGCGAGAGGAGTTCTTCTTGAGGTGTATAATGTATCTTGGAGAAATGGCACGCTACCAAAAACCTGGAAGACAAGTCGCCTTGTTCCACTGCTGAAGCCTGGCAAGTCGCCGTTGGAGCTCTCATCATATCGCCCGATCGCTTTGGCGAGCTGTGTGGGCAAAGTGATGGAGAGGATGGTCCTAGGACGCCTGGAGTGGTACTTGGAGTACCACAACACCTACCCAGATGCCATGGCGGGCTTCCGACGCGGTCGATCATCGATCGATAACGTCGTCGACCTGGTGACCTACATTCAACATGAGAAATGCCGTAAGCGTCTCTGCGCATCCTTATTCCTCGACGTTAAAGGGGCGTATGACAACGTTACGCATGAAGCCATCCTCTCTGCTCTCGCAGAGGTAGGAGAGGGTGGTCGGATGTTTCAATGGATACGGTGCTATCTATCCATGCGGTCCTTCTTTGTAAGCACTGAGGAAGGCCATACTTCTCTACATTAAAGCTACCGCGGCGTCCCCCAGGGTGGTGTACTTAGCCCCGTGTTATTTAATCTAACACTAATTGCTCTCCTTGAGCACGTGCCAACCACAGTCAGGCAATGTACGCGGATGACATCTGCATATGGACATCTGCAGTAACATGCCTACAGTTGCGAGCGAGAATTCAGAGAGCCGCCACACAAACTGCTATCTCCCTCCGTAATCGAGGCCTGGAAGTTTCCTCCGAGAAATGCGCACTAGTGCCATTTACGCGCAAACCCATGGCAAACTACAGTGTAACGATAAATGGCCAAATAATACGACGGGTCCGATCGTACAAGTTTCTAGGTGTCATAATCGACAGGGACTTGTCATGGAGCCCACACATATCATACGTCAAAAAACGGTTGACAGGCATCTGCCACCTGTTCAAGTTTTTCGCTGGCAAGACCTGGGGAATGTCGCCTAGTGCCATGTTACAACTGTACAGGGTGCTTTTCCTAGGATTTCTGCGATACAGCTTGCCAGCAATAAACAACACAGGCAAAACGAATCTACGCACAATACAAAGTCTTCAGGGTCAAGTGCTCCGGATCTGTCTAGGCCTGCCTCAGAGTGCTTCAACAGTGGCTACGATAGCAATCGCTAGAGACCACCTTGTCAAGACCCACATTGAAATTGAAGTACTCAGGACCCATATAAGGCATCTAGCCAGGACTCCTCGTCACCATTTAGCCTCTCTACCAGCGGACAGGCCACAGACATCTTTCAGCCATACGATAACTGCATATGATGAATCATTGCCAGCTTGTTTCACTCCGGCTGCGAGACCTTCGATCCCTCCATGGTGCCTCGCTCAGCCAAAAATCAACCTCGCAATACCTGGTATCTTGAAAAAAGCTGATCTGTCATCACCAGCCCTTAGACAGCTCACGCTACTATATTTGTACGAGAACTACCGTGACTCTACGCATATTTACACTGATGGATCAGTCCTTCCAAGCCGGCGGCAGTCGTCATACCAGCGAAAGCTACAACAATTAAATTTAAGACGACCCACGCGACAACATCGACGGCAGCAGAGCTCGCAGCGCTCTTTACTGCCCTTCATCACATTGGTGATGAACCACCACATAAATGGACAATATTCTGCGATTCGAAGGCGGCACTGCAGTCTCTACTGTCACCTTTACGACGCGGACCGCACGAACAGCTAATATTCCATATTACCGAGACGTTGCACCATATAAGTGATACAGGCCATGAAATAACCTTCCAGTGGCTTCCAAGTCACTGCGGGATTATCGGCAATGAACGGGCGGATCACGCTGCCCGCTCAGCCCATACTGAGGAGCGTCACGTCCCAATTCCTGTTTCTAGAACTGACGCGGCACGGAAGCTCCGCCTACTTGCTCGGCAGTGCACCGCGTCGCAATGGAATGAGCCACATTTAAGAAATACGCGACTGTACTCACTTGATCCAACATTAAGTCTTCGAGCGCCATCACAGCTTCGCCGTAGAGACGCCACGCTGTTATATCGACTTTGGTTGGGCGTTGCCTTTACTAAAGCCTATGCCTTCTGCATAGGGATGACCGACACACCAACCTGTGACCACTGCGGCCATGAAGAATCAATTGGCCATATTTTGTGCGCCTGCCCGCAGTACAGTCCACAGAGGGCATGCCTTAGCCACGAATTTGACCAACTGGACGACCAACCGCTATCCGAAAAAAGAATTCTACAACATCGAAAGGACCTACCATCACAGAAGAAGGCCGTGCAAGCGCTTTTGCGCTTGTTGCGATCTACCGGCCTGTGTGAACGACTTTAACTGGAACGCCTTTTGTGTGTGTGCCTCCATGTGTGCGCGTTCCTTTTTTTTTTAATTTCCTTTTTTTATTTTTATTTGCGTTTTCCTCTCTATCATCTTTCCAACCCCTATCCCTCATCCCCAGTGTAGGGTAGCAAACCGGAGACTCATATCTGGTTAACCTCCCTGCCTTCCTCTTCATTCTCTCTCTCTCTCTCTTAAACACATTGAAAACTTTCAACCGTTCGCCAGATAGCAAATAACTGAATAAATACAGCATTGCAAGAAAGTACGGACATTCTGGCATTAACAAAGGTTATACATTCAGAATATAACATTAATAACATTACTATTGACATTAACAAAAAAATTCTGTTAGTATTCGTTAAACACACTGTGATCAGAAAATATTATGTTTTGTATTGCATGTTTAAATTTGTGAATTGTTCGACAATTTATAGCTTCGTCAACAATGTTAGGGTACGTATTACATAAACACATGATTTCATATTCGATCGTTTGCGTGCCATATTTTGTCCTTGGTTTCTTTATCACTATTGATGTGTGACGTAGGTTGTATCCTGTTTCTCTACTCTGGTAACGAGTTGAAAATAGTTCATTGTTGCTGGAGATCTCTTTAAATAGTCGTGTGCAGATATTTGTTTTGTAACAATCTCTAATATTAGGAATGTTGTAGCGAATCATTAGTATAGCAGATCCTATGTATTGTTTTTGAGAAGTTCAGTAATCGAACAGTTGCAGCATAGTCCTTCCATGTTTTACTGGTCACGAAAATCCGCCGTCACGCTATGAGAGAGCTTCATACGCGGCTGAAAGTTCATAATGCATTGCATTGCAATGCGCTTTTAAAAGCTCGCTGTAAAAACGCTGCTGCGTTTCCCAAGAGGCACCGGATCGTGGGACAAATTGTGACTGTGCGCTATATGGCGTTTTATATGTGGGTGGGACATTTACATTTTTTGTGACTATGCGGCACCTTCACAGCCTGCGTGACAGCGCCCGCACGGGCAGTTCTGCGTTGTACTTTCTTTCGTTTGCTTTCCATTCTATTCTTCTTCCTATCCCCCTTTTCCAGTACAGGGTAGCTAACTAGATATGTCCTCTTGTCAGCATTCTTGTCTTTCTTTTACTGTGTGTGTGTGTGTGTGTGCGTGTGTGTGTGTGTGTGTGTGTGTGTGTGTGTGTGTGTGTGTGTGTGTGTGTGAGAAATAATAAAGTGTAGCATGTAGATTTCGCATTAGTGCATTGTACCATGCGCGCTAACAGGATGTGTCCCTTCTTTTGCAGGTGAGTACGCTCGCAGACCCGTCTGTACATCTCTTGCAGTGCACAACTCCTGGTGAGGCGTTTTCGTTCCCAGCACTCCATGCACCCCGGCGGGAATGCGGTCACTCTAAGATAATCAGCCTTAAATGAAAAACATCAGTAACGCGTTATTATCGTGAGGTGGTGCCTCTGCGTACATGCGCGCACAATATCTAGAAAAAAAAATTATTTACGACGTTCCAACGCATATGAAAAGGCTCTGCTCCATGGTAAACCTATAGATACCTCAACGTGTGTTGTTTCCTTTCTTACATCTGCAAGAACAGAATGACCTTTCGCTATTCAATAGAAACTTCGCTGTTAGTTATGGGAAGGAAAATAACACGTGTGAATGTTTTATTATAGTTTAATACTGTGCTTAGTGTGCGGGCTTTGCAATTGTAGGCCTAGTCTTGTAAAATGCGATTGTATGTAGCTTGAAAAAAATAATAAATACATATTGTGTTGGTATTAGGGTGCCGAGATAATGCAAATAATATACGAACTAGTTTTTTTCTGTATTATTGTTAATAATATTATTACGTGATGCTTAGGAGCTGTTGGCGCCTCTAAAAGCGCCGGCTACAGCTTTTCACACAGAGATGCGCAAATAATAAAGACCACAGATATGAAAAAGAAATCCCTTAAGAGCAGTAAAATGGAAAGTCAACTCAGAAACACAACAATACAAAATTCAGTGACATCAGTACACTAAGGTCAACATAAAGTCGAGTCACATAACTACAAAAAAGTCAAGGCACATAAGAAAATACGGAATAGGTTCAAACAAAGGCACATTAATGCAGACATTGAATAATCCAAAGTCAGGCCATTTAAGCAACAAGATTGAGCTTATCGCAGATAAATACCCTACTCAACGTTTTTCTAGCATACCACTCGCCTACAGCAATCTCTGGAGCGCCATTAACGCTCGTCTTCGCAAAGAATATATTGGCCATGCGACCTAAGATTCACGCGCAAATCAATGTCACATTATTCAATCGTTGTCGACGGAACGGCGCTCCCTTTAGTCACCCACCACAGATTTCTTGGCGTTATAATAGACTGCAGTCTTCCTTGGACCAAACATGTTAATGCGCTTAGGGTTAAACTGACCAACTTCATTCACGTTCTTCGTGCAATATCAGGACTGAGATGGGGCCCCTCCGAGCGAAGTTTCCTCCAAGTGTACCAGGCACTTTTTGTGGGCTACATACGCTACAGCATGCCTGTGTTATCTAACATGGGGTCATCTTGTATACGCACGCTGGAGAGCCTTCAGGCACAAGCACTACGGATATGTCTTGGCTTGCCACGCTGCACGTCAACTAAGGGCACAATAGCGGAAGCACGGGTTTGTCCAATCGACATATACAGGTCTTGTGAACCTGTGCGAGCCTATCTTCGCCTGTTAACCAGACACTCACGCCATCCACTGTCAACACTTCCAAGCACCAACCTTGACTGTGGCTTTTCTAAAGCTATTGCATGTCACGCAAGCATTATACCTGCAAGATTCCAGGCCACCGACATCCCCGCGACACCTCCGTGGACATTGCCAAGACCGCTAGTGAGGCTTCAGATACCTGGAATTATGAAGAAATCTCAAGTTTCCTCCATTGGCTTGAAACAGCTCACCCTGTCCCATATAGTTACATTATATTGTTACGTGTGGAAAGACACAGACGAGAGATGCTATTTACACGCTATTTACACTGGAGCCAGGCAGCCAGGCTGACACTCGCTCGTGCCGAGGGCACCGACCAACTTCTTCGTCGTTCTCGCGGCTGCTCGTCTCTCGCGGAATCATATCGTAATATTACCCCCCCGGCGGCAAAAGCACCGTCACGGTGCTGTTAAATATACAAGGAGCATGGAGAAGTTGTAGGGCTTGAGTCGGGCAACGTGGACAATGTCACTGGTTGTCACAGCGGAGGACGTCGTGGGCGTGGCTAGAACGATTTCATAAGTGACATCGGTCACTTTGCGTATCACGCGATATGGGCCTGTGTAACAGAAAAGCAGTTTTTCACAAAGGCCGACTTTGCGCGAAGGTGACCAAAGCAACACGAGGGCTCCGGGCACAAAATGGACATCACGGTGACGGAGGTCGTAGCGTTGTTTCTGCTTGTCTTGAGACACTTGTAGACGAGCGCGCGCAAGTTGGCGAGCATGGTCAGCATGGGCGATTGCATCACGGGCATAATCGCTAGTTGAAGCTGTGGCGGACGGAAGCACAGTGTCCAGTGGCAGCGTCGGTTCGCGGCCATACAAGCGGTAAAACGGGGAAAAGCCAGCAGTTTCGAGACGGGAAGAGTTATATGCAAAGGTAATGTAAGGTAGAGCCAGGTCCCAGTCACGGTGGTTGTCTGAAACGTATTTGGATAGCATGTCAGTAAGGGTGCGGTTCAAACGCTCAGTGAGGCCGTTCGTTTGGGGGTGGTAGGAGGTGGTAAATTTATGCTGTATTGAGCAGGCACGCAGGATGTCGTCAATGACTTTGGCCAAAAAGGTGCGGCCGCGGTCTGTAAGCAATTGACGCGGAGCACCATGCATCAATATAATATCATGTAGCAGGAAGTCCGCAACATCAGTTGCACAACTGGTCGGAAGAGCACAGGTTACGGCGTAGCGGGTCGCGTAGTCCACCGCGACTGCAACCCACTTGTTTCCTGATGTAGATTCCGGAAATGGGCCTAGAAGGTCCAAGCCGACACGATGGAAGGGCTCGCCAGGGATGTCGAGCGGCTGCAGGTAACCAGCGGGGAGCTGGGAAGGCTTCTTGCGTCGTTGGCAAAGTTCACAAGCGGCGACGTAACGTCGTACGGAGCGGGCAAGGCCCGGCCAGAAAAAACGGCGACGTGCACGGTCATAGGTTCGAGATACGCCAAGGTGTCCTGCCGTTGGTACGTCGTGAAGCTCTTCTAGAACGGTGGAGCGGAGGTGTTTAGGTACTACAAGCAGGAACTCAGAGCCGTCTGGATGAAGGTTACGACGGTACAGAGTACCGTCGCGGAGGACGAAGAGGCGTAGAGTAGCATCGGCCGGAGAGTGTTCAAAACGGTCGATGAGTGCTCTGATGTAGGCGTCACGGCGTTGCTCGTCGGCGAAATGAAGTAGCTGGGATACAGAGAATACGCAAGAAGCACTGGCAATATTGGAGGAGTCAGAGTCGTCAACAGGGTAACGCGACAAACTATCAGCGTCTTGGTGCAGGCGGCCAGACTTGTACACCACGGAATATGAAAATTCCTGTAGCCTCAAAGCCCATCGACCAAGCCGGCCTGTAGTATCCTTTAGCGATGAGAGCCAGCAAAGAGCATGATGGTCAGTGACTACGGAAAAAGAACGACCGTAAAGGTAAGGACGAAACTTTGCAACCGCCCAGACAACAGCAAGGCATTCGCGTTCCGTAATGGAATAGTTGCGCTCCGATGGTGCTAGGAGGCGGCTCGCATAAGCAATAACGCGATCCTTGCCACGCTGACGCTGGGCTAAGACGGCAGCTACGCCATGACCGCTGGCATTTGTACGTAATTCTGTAGGGGCATCAGGGTCGAAGTGGGCGAGAATGGGTGGTGAGGTTAGAAGAGTGACGAGACGAGAGAAGGCGGCGGCTTCTGCAGTACCCCACGAGAATTGTACGCCTTTCTTCAAGAGAGTAGTTAGGGGCCTAGCAATTGTCGCAAAATCTGGAACAAAACGACGAAAGTACGAGCACAGCCCTACAAAACTTCGAACGTCTGCGGCTGTCTTCGGAGCCGGAAACTCTCGGACAGCGCGAGTTTTGTCGGGGTCAGGCTGTACTCCGGAAGCGTCAACTAGATGGCCCAGAAGAGTAATTTGTCGGTGGCCAAAACGACATTTCGATGAGTTAAGTTGCAGCTTCGCCTTTCGAAATACATCAAGTATAGTTGTGAGACGCTCAAGGTGAGTGTCGAACGTTGGCGAGAAGACGATGACGTCGTCGAGGTAGCAGAGGCATGTGGACCATTTGAAACCTTGGAGCAAGGAGTCCATCATACGCTCAAAGGTGGCAGGGGCGTTGCATAATCCAAACGGCATTACTTTAAATTGGTATAGGCCATCAGGTGTGATGAACGCGGTTTTTTCTTTGTCCATATCGTCAACAGCAATCTGCCAATATCCCGAACGAAGATCAATAGACGAGAAATATCTGGAACCGTGCAGGCAATCAAGGGCGTCGTCTATACGTGGGAGCGGGTAGACGTCCATTTTTGTAATGCGGTTCAGGTGACGGTAATCAACACAGAAGCGCCACGTGCCGTCCTTCTTCTTAACCAACACCACAGGTGACGCCCAGGGACTCGATGAAGGCTCAATGATGTTTTTATCGAGCATTTTGTTCACTTCATCTTGAATTACTCGGCGTTCCGACACAGAAACTCGATACGGTCGTCGGTGAATAGGCACAGCATCGCCAGTAAGAATGCGATGCTTGACCGCGAGCGTCTGGCCTAAAGGGCGATCGTCAAAGTCGAAAATATCGCGGTAGGGCGATAATACTTCGCAAAGGTCTTCAGCCCGCGTAGAGGACAGGTCCGTCGCAACCATTTTCTTTATTTTGGGATCGACGCCCGAGGCTGGCGCGATGGGCATGCTAAGGTCGCGAGAACCATCGGTCGATAACGCTGCCACGTATTGGTCGCCGAGACAATCAATGGTGGCAAGGCAAATACCTTGCGGTAGAATTTGCTTGGCCAATCCAAAGTTACTGACAGGCATGCGAGTGTGGTTCGCAGTAATAGTAACTATACTGTGAGGCACGGTGACGTCATACTGTATTGGGATGTCGGGCAGAGGAGTGACGAGGTACTCGCCATCAGGAACTGGTGGGAAGGACAACAGTTCAATGTAGGCTATGGACTTTGGCGGCAGGCGAAGAAAGTCGGTGGAGCGTAAGCGGCAGTGGGGTGCGTCAGAAGGTTCTGCGAGCATCGGCAACTCGAGGCGAAGGGTACTGGAAGAGCAGTCAATTAGGGCAGAATGGGCGGAGAGAAAATCGAGGCCGAGAATAAGGTCGTGGGGGCAATGAGCAATTACAGTGAAGAGTACAGGAGTGTGGCGGCCGGCGATGCTGACACGTGCCGTACACATGCCGATGATAGGCACAGTACCGCCATCCGCAACGCGGACGACGCGTGCCGAAGCTGGGGTGAGGAGCTTGTTCAGTCGTCGTCGGAAGGCAGCACTCATAATAGAAAGATGTGCACCTGTATTGATGAGTGCCGTGATAGGATAGCCGTCAACGTCAAGAAGGTTTTGGTACGTGTGTAACGTGAGCAGAGGATTTGAGGGCAAGATGGACAACGCAGCTTCACCTCCAGAAGCTGCAGTGCCTAGTTTTCCGGTTGGATCCGGGAGGCGATAGGCGACGGGGTTGAGGCGAACGAGACTGATGGCGTCGAGGTGAGGGCGAGCTGCTGTAGCGAAGGTTCGAGGCAGGAGCATCAGCGGCAATGGGTTCATGGCGGGCGGCATAGTGGCATAGGGAACGGAAGGTCCAAAGGGGCGGGAATGAGCGGCGGTGTATGTCCGAGGAGGTGGTGGCCATCGGTTGCGGCAGTGACGAGTGACGTGGCCGATGCGACAGCAGTGGAAGCAAATCGGCCTGTCCTCAGGGGCACGCCATTCGGACTGGTTGCGGCGAGATGTGGCAGAAAAGGACTGCCGGGGACGAGGAGGGCTGCTAGAGAACTGGGGAACCGTGGGTGGAGACGATGAACGCACAGAGTCGACACCCATGTTCTCAAATTCCTGTCTGACGACAGCCTGAATCATCGCAATGGTGGTTGCTGGCGGATCGGGATGCGGCGTGGAGAAGGCTGGCAAAGAGGCGGCCTCGAGTTCGCGGCGAACAATGCGGGTGACGTCGTCACAGGTGGTGGTCTGACGTGGTCGACCCTCACATGTCGACGTAGCAGCAGTGTTGGGTAGGCGCGCAATGTGGTTTGAGATACGGCGGCTCTTAGCCTGTTCAAGGCGACGGCATTCTTTTATAATGGCATCGATAGTCGACACGTTGCCGAAAACAAGCAAATTGAAAGCGTCGTCGGCGATGCCTTTTAGCACATGTGCCACTTTATCTCCTTCGGACATATGATCGTCAGCTTTACGGCATAGAGCCAAGACGTCGAGGATGTAGGAAACGTATGGCTCTGTAGGTGACTGAACACGAGATGCAAGAGCCTTTCTCGCGGCAGCCTTGCGCGCAATGGGGTCGCCGAACAGTTCCCGCAGTTTTTCTTTGAAACTGTCCCAACTGGTTATTGCGTCATCATGTGTTTGGTGCCACACGCGTGGGGTGCCGCCGAGATAAAAGATGACATTGGCGAGCATAATCGTTGGGTCCCACCTGTTATTAGCGCTGGCATGTTCATAGAGCTTGATCCAGTCGTCGACATCCTGTCCCTCCAGGCCAGAGAACACACCTGGGTCACGATGTGGGGCAACCGTGACGACTGGAGCAGTCGGACAAGCCGAAGTCGTTGCGGAGGCGGGTTCGTCACCGGGAGGCATGGTGACAAGCTCGGTGTGCCGACCACTTCGGAGTTCCGTGGTGAGGACGGGGATCGCTGACCTCCACCAGAAATGTTACGTGTGGAAAGACACAGACGAGAGATGCTATTTACACGCTATTTACACTGGAGCCAGGCAGCCAGGCAGCCAGGCTGACACTCGCTCGTGCCGAGGGCACCGACCAACTTCTTCGTCGTTCTCGCGGCTGCTCGTCTCTCGCGGAATCATATCGTAATAATATAGTGGGACTGTACAAGTATATACCGATGGTTCGGTCACGCCATCTGCCACAAAGGCCACATTTGTCATCCCACAACTTGTAATTACTCGACGATTTCGATTAGACCACAAATCGACATCTACGGCTGCGGAACTAGCGGGAATACGGGAGGCTGTCCGTTTTATGAGAACGCAGACACCCCATAAATGGACGATATTGTGCGATGCCAAATCAACGCTAGAGGCGCTAAAATACTTTTTAAAGAAAGGACCATACTATCTGCTCGTGCTGGAGATCGTCGAACTTCATCACAGTGCCGAGTTAAGTGGCCACGTGATCACCTTTCAATGGGTACCTAGTCATTGTGGTGTTTTTGACCATGAACTCGCTGACAGTGAGGCAAGATCGGCCTCCTCTTCCTCTGATGAAGTACGGATTGCCTACTCCCGACCTGACATCAACTCACTCCATGATCAAGGCACTCATGCAGGACCTTACAAAGGCTTACAGAGCCCACTATGACAACATTCACAGACGTCTACATATGATTGACCCAGACGGTAAATTCTGTTTGCCCCCGAAGCTTGCACGGAGCAAAACATCATTGCTACACAGGATTCGGCTCGGCGTTACTTCCACCCGTCGCTACGCACACCTCATTGGCCAGTCGAACAGCCCTGATTGTGAACACTGCCGGATGCCCGAAACACTGCAACACGTACTGTGCGACTGCCCAGCATATATGATGGAGTGAAGGACGTTAAACAGTTTCCTAGCCAGCGTTGGCAGGCAACCACTGTCGGAGGAAGCTATCCTCGGCCCATGGCCTGACACTGCAATTTCAGTGCGTGCAACAAAAGTATTGTTGAAGTTTCTGCAGGTCACCAAGCTCGACGAGCGGCTCTAGCGAGACAACTGTCTCATGTACATAAGCACTCACCACTTCTCTTATCATCATCATCCATCCCAATACTTTAACTCCCCTTCCCTCTTCCCCAGTGCGGAGTAGCAGACTAGAGCGCACTAGCTCAGGTCGACCTCTCTGTCTTTCCTATCAATAAATTCTATTCAATTCAATTCTTGATGCTGAGGGGCCTGCGGTACAATGTCATTAAATCACTGGTTAAGCATCGTGTTTGTCTGTCGTGTCCCGGACAGTCTAATAGAAATTCTGTACATCTACCTCATTCACGTGGCCACAAGTGCATTTCGGATTATCAGCTCTTCAATTTTTTTGATCGGTGTTTTGTATACGCGGTACGGAACGGCAGACGGTGAGATTCCTATACTCTGCTTGTATGCAATGTGAACTGCATTTAAATTGAAGCGAAAGGTTAATGTAAAATAAATCAGAATATTTTAGGTTCTGATCGGACCACGTTGTTCAACAACCGCGGACTGATATCGGTCTTAGTTCGCCTTGTGTTAGAGGGTGTCCAGATGGGCCGTTGCTAACACGCGCTTGTCCAGCTGCCTCGTCTGCTGCAACATTCCCAGGGATATTGCAGTGGCCAGGTATCCATTGGAACATTATTGTACGATTCTTCTCATTTGCTTTTGTGAGTTGTTTTAGGGTCTCGCAAACTAAAGCCATGTTTTGCGAATTGTTGATGTCACTATGAAGTGACGACAAAGATGCCTGCGAGTCACAAAGGATGACTTTCTCGTGCCAAATTTATGTATCGTAACAACGATAGTATTAGCTCTACTGCAGTTTAGTATGTCGTGTGAGACAGCCTAAACGTCTCTATTCCCTTCCGTTCTGCAGTGCCAAAGCTGCTGTAGAATTCGTTTGACAAGAACCATCGCTGTTCGCTGGAATATAACTAGGCTATCGGAAGAGTACCTGCTACAGTGAACTCTTACTTGAGTTAATTTTAAGGAGCCGAAGGAAGCAGCTCACTTAACTGAAAGTTCACTAAACGGAGTACATATAATATGGAACAGCACAGGGCATAGCAGACATCGAGTCAAAAGTGTGAAATGCAATTCATGGAGTAATGTACATCAATATATACGAAGTGCGTGACAGTTACGTTGCTGCCTATATAATTTTGAAAAGAAATCTAATCTTTATTCTCACTGGTGATGTTAAAGCTCAAGAAGTAACAAAGCTGTCCAGAGGGTCTATGTTTTGGTGCACTTCATCAGGCACAGCTTGTTGTTGAGACACGAAGTCTCGCGACTTTCCAAGGCATCCCACAGCCTTGGCTAGTATTACAGGATTTGTCTTTGCCTCTGCGATTGAATCTTCATCGTTGCACCCTTCTTCTGCGGGACGAACACTGGAAACAATTTTCAGATCTGATTGTTCAGCACAGGTAAACAGCTCACTGTGACACTGCACATAACCGCCGCTGGAGGGGCGATTTGGGGGCGGCGGGCATCGGCTATGCCAGCGTTGCAAAGCACAAAACTTCATTGAAATGATTTCAAAAATGAGCCTGGGTCTATTGATCAAGTTCGCTCAATTGAAATATTCGCGATTCAAAAATTCCTTTAACTGAACATTTCTGCATTGAATGAAAAGAAAAACTATCGGGGATTCTCTGCGAGTTCGTTATTCTGAAACATTTGTTAAACCGACGTTCGTGCAACTGAGAGTTTACTAGTTGTTGTGCTGCATGGTTGCATAAAGTTGTCTCGTTTGCAAATAATTCCTTCAGCTGAAAGTATAATTTTTGGGGCGACGAGTTGCAATGGAGAGTAGCAGACATCTGAGATCCCAAATTTGTGTTGTGGTAGTAGATTTAGTTTAAGCTGGACAAGTAACGTACTGCGCAAAATCTGAAATAGCTGGAGAATTTTATGGATACCTTCGTGAAAGATATATACATCCATATATGTAGTTTGAAGTCGAGTATGAGTCAATAGAAAGTAATGGCGGAGAAAGAGAGATCGTTGTGTCGCTTCCCACCCGTATCTTGCGGAGTACTTCAGTTCAGTAATGCATGGAAAAGTCACATGTAGCCCTCAAATGCTCCTGTCCTTGCAGGATTCGCGTTCGCGGCCTTCTGTTTCGATGCAAGCGTATTTATTGTTTTCTAAGTATTAGAGGGCCAAGGAATTATGCATGCAGCGAGAGGAAGCCGCACGGGAATAGGGAATGTTGTTACGCTAAAACTGTTCCCACGATGCCAGTCAGTCGTGGTGTGTTGGAGGTGTACTAAGTGCCTGGCCAATGGCAAACAACGTTTCAACTGCAGCAAAGAGGACGCCTGGGATTCGCTGAAGAAAATTACTCGGCGGATTCCACGCGTATGCGGGGGTCGGTTGTGAGCGAAGCCTTCTTTGAATTTCACCGGCATGTCCTTGTTTCTCCTGCTCCAATGCACGCTCTGGTCGTTGTTGCCTCACAGCTGCACGGCCATTCTGTTCGCTTCTTTCTCTACCAGCGGCTGCTTTTGCCGTGTAATTTTTTCACTTCTTTGTAGCCGGCTTGCTCCGATTCACGACCGGTCAAGTCGGGAATCCCTTAAGGTTCAGTGCTTGGGCCATTGTTCTTTTTAATATTCATAGATGACATCACCCTTGATATTCCGGTCACTATTAAGTTATTTGCAGACGACTGCATCCTTTATCAGGAAATACGCAGTCCATGCGACCAGGCTCTCTTAAATACAGCTTTAATCAAAATATCTTCTTGGTGTGAAGTCTGGCAAATGAAGGTCAACGAAAAGAAGACGGTGGCTATGAGTGTGACACGTAAACGGTCTCCCTTAAAATGCGATTATTTTATTAATGACCAAAAACTATCTTTCGTTGATACTTACAAGTACTTAGGCGTGATACTTAGCGCTGATTTTAGGTGGAACGAGCGTGTTGGCTACACCGAAAAGAAAGCTATGCAGAAATTGGGATTTTTGAGAAGGTCTCTGCGCAAATCCAACCCAAAATTAAACTAATTGCGTACAGAACTTACATCCGTCCAATCCTCGAGTACTCTACCGTGGTTTGGGATCCGCATAACCAAGAAAACACTAAAAAGCTTGAAATGATTCAAAGGAAAGCAATTAGATTTGTTTACAATCGCTACAGTTTCCTTACATCCCCCACCTCACTTCTAAATAACGCTAACCGGGATACATTGCAGACAAGAAAACTACATGATCGTTTGAAATACATGTTTTTACTTTATCATGACAAGCTGCGCATAAACAAGGACACGTACATAGAATCCGTTAATCGGCGATCCACGCGATCCGAGCGCCCAAAGAAACTGAGGGCGTATTCTTGCAGGACACGAGCTTTTAAATGTTCTTTTTTTCCGCGCACCGTTACTGAATGGAATGCTCTCTCTGCTGATGCAGTAAATTGTACTACTGTTGAGTCGTTCATGGCAAAGCTGCGGCAACAATCCACTTGATTTACCTCATCGTACATGCCCCCCCCCCCCCTTCCCTATCTGGCCTCGTTCAAAGCACGCGCAATACGTTTCAATTTACGTTTTCTAGTACTTTTTCAGTGTGCTAAAAATATTTGCTTGGCGTCATGTGTATCTTTCGGTGTTCGCAAGGCGTAATGTTTACAAATTTATCTTGCTCTGATTATGGTATGTTCACTCGTTGCAGAGATGGTTTTTCAAGAGATGTCTGTTGCCGTCATTCTGCCCTTGAATTGTATGATTTCTAGTATTCGAGTTTCTAGCGTTTGTTTCTTGTACCTGTGCATGCATCACGTTCTCCCTAGTACCTGCATTGGACTTGCTTTGGCAACTTTTTCTGTTGCGCTTCTAGATTTGTTTCTCTTTGTTTCCAAATATGTTGTGTTATAACTCACTCCTGCCTAAGGCCCCAATGAGAGGTCGGCAGTACTCCTGAAATAAATAAATATCTGCTTCTCTATATTTGGGCCGCGTGACACGTAAACCATTCAGCGGTGTTGGCCAGGAATGTTCTTATGCCCAGCGCTACATGTCCGGCTGCGCGTGCCCACTCAAAGCTGTTGCGCAGTGTGGCCGGAAAGGAAAAATTCGCTTGAAAAGAAAACTAATGCTTAGGCGTGTGGCAAACGTAATCTCCAGAGCACCAAAAGCATGGTCCATTGAGGCCTCACAGTGAAGTGCGAAACGGACGGCCGCGCATGCCTGGTGTGCACTGTCGAAAAACGCACCCTGAGAGCAAAGAAGCTGGCGCTAATAGGACATAACCACACACGTATAACAGGCTGCGAACACAACAGCAAGAGCGCAAGTGCAAAGAGCCCCTCAGGCGAACAGACTTACTTCTTCCGCCACACCTGGAGCAAAGTCTCGAGACGCGGCACGCATACGCGAAATTGTCATGCTTGCTCGTCCATGATAACTATATACCAATCGAAATGGACAAATAGGTAATCTGCGGAATGGGGCTCATTAAAAAGTTATACCATACAATCGCAAAATAGATCTTTCAAGAATAACTGGTAATTACAGTAACTACAAAGAAAATACAACTTATACACTTAATTCCTGTGTAAATAATTAATTCATAATAAGCAACCAAAAAGATAGTTGATGATTTTCGCGTCAGTGCTTCATTCATGTTATTACTGTCGCACAGTTGGTTGTGTTGTAATGTTGCTGTGTGGGCCCAGAGGAAGTAAATTTAGAACGGACCATTGCCCGATCATGCATTTCCTGGCAGAAATCGTAAAACATATCTTCACAGTGGACATACCAACGTAAGTGTGGTACAATTATCGAGTAGGATGTTATCAACTGAATTCTTTAAGCTAACGCACGTGGAATGATGAAAGAACTCGTGACAAAGAATCGGCGCAGTCGTTTTCAAGGACGCACAAGGGGTCGTCATTTCGGGATCATATCAGATATCTCGCTTGATGCTTTTCCCTTTCCTACGTTATCAGCGATCGTTGTTGTTTCGTGAGGAAACTCGCGACGCTGTTCTCTTATCTGGGAAGCACACGTCGCGGCACATTCTTGTTTAACATATTTCGTATGTCATTATACGTGTGGCGACGGTTCTCTATACAGATGCCCAACTAGATCAAAATTAGATGGGCTTCTCAATCATTATTATTTTTAGGCCTAGAGGCTAGGGATTTGTATAGCTGGTATACGCAAAAGAGAAGGAAGAAATGATAAGACGAGTTTGTCCTCCGAACGAAAAAAATGTCGCAGTTTCGCCCAAATGGCGAAGCATCGATTGCGATTGCAAATTAGTAGACATCTATACAAAGTAAGGGTAGTAGCTTTATCGTCCGTATAAGCTTGTAGACATTCGCTTATTAACTAAATTAATAAGCATGGTGTCAGTGCGCACAGGCAAATATGAACACATCACAGTTGATGGCCGCGGACACTCGCTGTCAAAACGCTGGAGTGAGTAAATGCGGCAGCAGCGAGAAAAATGACCTTCGTGCTGCCTATCGCTTCAACGCAAACTGAGCGGTGAGACACAACACGCACAAAGGTATGAGCCGCCGGCGCACCTAGACTCTGCCCCCAACGCAAATCGCTTTTAGCCCCCGGTGCCTCGCGCGCCACGTAAGACGGTGGGCTTTCACCCCGCTTTCCTCCTTTGCGCGGCCGATATTGAACCGCGACCATCGGCTCATCCTCGCACGCTTTCACTCGCATATACAGAGAGAGAGAGAGAGAGAGACAACTTTACTGGTCCATTATGAAACGGAACGCGTTAAGCGTCTGATGGGGTGGCTCCCTCTTCGCGGGCTCCATATGCTTCCAGGGCCACCAGGCCCCTGTGGCTCAGTCGGAGCTGGTCTTCCAGGGCGGGGCTGGACAGCATATCTCCCATCGCTCGTAAAGGGTGGGGATAGCGGGGGGTTAGTTATGCAGCATATACGGCACGCGGCAATGGTTGTATCGCCGTTAGGCTTTATACGAAGGATCACGGCGACGCCGACGGTGACGACGACAAAAATGCGCCTGGAGTGTCCATATATTTGCTCTCGCAATAAAACGGTTGGCAAGGTCAAGCCCTCTCCAGTAACGCAGGGCGAATTAAGATGCACGAGCTACTCGACAGCACCCGTAAGACAGCCGGGCTACTATTAGCGCCCGCTGGTGCGGTCTCCTGCTCATAGCCGGACCAACAACGGGCTCTCTCGTTTGTGTTTGCGAGAGTGGCTCGCTGTATGCTCGTGCTTCTGGGCACGTTGAAAATCGGCGCCTTCTGCGCGGGGCCCTTGGCTTGTCAAGAAGCGGTGGTTGTCCACTGTGGGACTGCAGTGGCGCGCCTGTCGACGAGCCGCCTGGCCGCAGGCTGTGGTGAATAAATCTGTTGTGAAAAAAATGGTTTTTGAACAAACGAGGCGTATTCATTCGATTGATTTAACGGATCGTCTTAAACAACGACACCTAGAGGCTTAAATGAGCATTCGACCAACATTAAACCAGCAGTGTTCCGCTCCCGCGTTCTGTACGAATCTACATGCTCATGGTGGAGTGAGCCCTTTCTCTGCAGCATCTCTCTAGCTTTTTTTTCTTCTCATTTTTCTATAACTGTGGTTAAGGCGCCCTGTAAAAAAACGCACTAATTGAGCCACTAGGTGCAACTGACTTATGATATAGTGAAACTGCAGAGTCTGTGGGTGCTCGGACACCATTGTTGCGTTGGCTGCCTTTAGCAGTCTCGCTCGTAAGCACTTGTGACGTAGGGAGGCAGTGCCGTTTAAAGAGCACGCCAACCGGGCGGGGAACTCCTCGTTTACGCAACACGGTGGCAACACCCTTCCTAGGATGTTTTTTTTTTCTTTCTTGCGATAATCAGAGGTTTAGTTTTTTTGTCATGTCACGATATTATGACCCTGTTCTAAGTGAAGTTTCTTAGTTAAAACTGCACGATTGACATTTCCGAGAATACATTTCACGCTCTGTATCTTTCTTGATCCTGTGTGAGTTATCTTTCTCACTTGGCGAAAAGACAGCAACTAGTTTAGTCATGCAGCAGTTGAGTGTAATTTTTAAAGTTAGGATTAGCTTCTGTTACGGCTCGGTTGCCATTATTTTCCAACGTAGGCGTGCCCTCCTATTTAAGCTTCTGATATCTACACTTAGAACTCGGGGTTAATTTTTTATTTTCATTTATTTACCCTAAGGACCCGGAATCGGACATAATAAGGGGGGAGGGGGGCTGGGGGATAACAACAAGAAGCTTCAAAATGGGGCTAAAGGCATGAAGAACAAAACATAAATAAAGAACATAATGTTTTCAGCATTAAGGAGATACAGTAGCGTGAAGTAATTATTATATAATGCAATAAAACAAGACCGAGCGCCAACACTATTAATAATACAAGAAATGCAAGACAGTGTTCAAAGGCAGGACAACATGGTTGTTTAGAGAAAATCATCTAGTATGGCAAATTTGCCCATTAAGGTAGGCTAGTAATTGGAAAGAAGAGAATTCGTTCATGTTGGAGATGTATTGCCGACGTTCCACTCATTTATTGATAAGAATAAAGGTGACTATAACGAAGACTAAATAACACTGAATCAGACTAAATGACATGTAATTTCGTGAAACCGCTTTTGTATCAGTAAACGGGGGCCATTATAGGGCTATAGCGCTATGATGCTGATCACCAGGTCGATGATTCAAATGCGGGCAACTGGATTTTGATGATAGCACTGACGCTCGTCTGCCGAGTTTTCAATGCATATTCAGGAACCGCAAGTGGTCAAAATTAATTATTTCTAGTACACTGTGCAGTGTCAGCACGTTAGATCCCATAATTTAATGTTTAATCTTAGGAACGAAGATATAAAAAAAAAATATTTGTTAGAGCGAGAAAGGGTTCATCGTTTCTGTTTCCTTTTATTCTTAAGTTTGTTGATTGAGACCCAAATGTATTGAGGAAACCGCGTACACATACCGTCAACTGGTCTTATAACAGTTACTGTTGAAATTCGATGCAAAAACTTTATATCGTACTAAATGCGTTATATTTTTCCTCCCGCCTACATTTAGGGTGTTTAAGAAGTTTTTTTTCAAATGTGTTAAATCTAGAAAAGGTGTGATGAACAATTTTATCTGGATTGTTGTTACTACCGAGGCATATATTTTAAAGTTACTCGAGGCGGTAAAATTAGACAAGCAACAATGCAAATTATACTAACTTTTTAAACGAGAGTCCCGGACGATTAATCTTCATGCAAGAATTGAAGCGTGTCATCTGAGGAGTTGGTTAACCGTTTCTGAACTAACGAAATAACGGCTATGATTACTTTAACAGCTTAATGATGTCCGGCAGTTCCACTCATAATTCGAAGATGGAACTGCCGAAGAGCGCATCAGTCACGTGCCTGCAAGCCACGCCTGTCGGCGAGCATCGAGTCCTTATCGAGCTGCGATCTCGCTCGCTTCACGCTTGCGCGATGGTGAGACAAGATAAAGGATGACCGGTTTTCTGGCGTTTTGTTTCAACACTACTGAAAGAAAACCCTCTCTCGAATGAGAGAGTAATGTGATCTCATGCGAGTCATTATTTCACGCTTGCTTAAATGGAACGGGCCGACGGCGGCCGCAGCATTACTTGGCTACTGCTTAGCACGATGGAGACAATGAGAATGTGTACAGAGCGCGCTTGACACTATCAATCCACTGACATCGTTTTCATCTTCGATTTAATTGTCAGTCGTACTACATTTAAAGAGCCCCCTGACAGGAAATTCGCAACTGGACGACATAAAGAAACCCAAAATGTCCTTCAATGCAGTTTTTTCTGTCCCGATTACATTCTCAACTCCCTGTTGCTGAGCTGTTTTAAGACCGTGTAAGAACGATAAGAAGGTGCGGTTTAGCTGGTATATCGGAAGAGACCTCCGTGTGGGGCTTCCTGGGACGATCCATTGGGCCGATTGAATCTCGAGCCCATGGGGAGATCACGTCTCCTTTGGAAGATCGCTCCGCTCCAAAAGGTGCTTTTGGGCTGAAATTGGAAACGCCTTTCTTGCTGCAGTTTATCATCGAGCGCCTGCCTACACCTGGCTTTCTTTCCAATTGCCGGGAGTTCACTCGCAGAGGCCTACAGCGGGGCTTGCGCCGAAGCAGCGCATGCGCGAACCGAGAGTAGACCGCGAGGGGGCTTTGCGCGAGCTCAACCTTGCTTTGTATTGCACGCAGTATGTCATGTTGCCAACTAACTACGCTAGTTTCGTTTGATTGGGCGAGCAGGCGAATTATACGTATGTAAACAGGTTTAGCGCAGACACTTTTTTATGACTGTATGATCGTAAACATATTTTAAACTGAGGAGTATCGCCGAAAAGCGATACTCTGCCTTTTTCTGACCATTCGTACTAGTGGAACCGTCGTCAGCGCTGCCGTCAACGCGCGGCCTACTCTGCGGCTACAGCTCGCGACAGCGCCTATTGATATGGGCGCTGCTTGACTGCGTTTCGTGGAATTGTTGCGCGCTCGTGGGGCTTGCGCTCGGTGCTGCAGGAAAATCGACAACTCTGGGCGCCTTGAAACACAAGACGATTGGCAAGAATGCCGTGTGCGCCGTTTTCCTTTCCTTCTTGTTTCGTATCTTTTCCCCTGCATTCGTTCCTCACAGGAGTTCAATTATCTTTTGACCTTTGGAATAGCCGGCCCTTGGATGGCCTGTCTTTCCATCACTTGACAAAAACAACTGACAGGGAGGGCTGTTTGTGCAGTAGATGTTTTGCCCTTTTCTCTCATTACGCTGTATATAGAAAGCTAACTGGCACGCCTTAAGAAATACTTTCTAGGCACTTGAATGTTTCATTGCCTTCAGAACGCATGGAGCTTGCGCAGGCGTATACACTTATTGACGTTCATTTTTACGTATTGTTTGACTTATGGCATCCCACCGCAGTAGTGGAGGCTAGAAGTCGGTTTAGTGAAAGCGCTCAAATTGGGAGTCACATTTTAGAGCGAAGCTTTCGTTGCAACCCAGTTCGCGCTTGCTTGCTTGCCGAGTAGACGACGGGGACTGTATACCCAATAGCGGTGAGGCAGTGAAATGCATTCTCTCACGTTTTGGTCACATTCGTGTGCGTGCACTGAGGACGTTGTCCGTGAGCGGGTATCCGAGCTTTCGCAAAACCTGTCGGTCAGTTGCGTTATAGGCGTTCAGGCTGATTAGTCAGAAGCGCCTCAATAATTTACCTAGCAGTGGTGTCCACTCCAAGGAATTCTAGGTGTAGAGTGGAGATACCTCGCGGCAAACCTAGTTCTTGCTTGCATACTTTTCGGATCAATATGTCCAGGTTTGCCAGGTCACAATGCTTCCGACGGATATAGGGTATGGAGTATGCCAGCCGGCTGATGATCAGTGTTTTTATCAGTCCGATTACACCGCCCTCCTTAATTCCCTGTCTTTCGGGGTGATCTGACCGACCATGCGCATTGCAGGCCATTTGCGTCCACGAACTTTGGGCTCCTCTGTAGCTCTGCTGTCGTGCACCGCGAGTACTTTGGCTCATTTTACAATAAACGTATGGAGACGGGGCTGCGCCCAGTATCGTTCGCTCCCGCAGTCACAATCGTGCCACATGGTGGTGTGCTGATGGTGCCGGCCCTTGCGAACGCTGACATTTCTGGCGATGCATTGTAGGTAAAGAACAAGCGAGTGCATTTGATATGCATTTGTGTCGCGTTGAAACATAGGCCATACCTCCACAGAAATATTTGCGTGATCGCATTAGGTTTGAATGAACATTGCATCGTGTTTTCGTCGTTAGTGTTACATTTGCATAATTACACGATTCATTAGCGTCATTTTGTTCAAACGTTCTCGTCATTGGTGCTACGCTTGCATAACATCTTCTTTAACCGATTCTCACATGAGCGTATGCTTTCTTGTTCGAGTAAAGACTGCGCACACGCACGCTGCGGCGCTTTTTGTCCCCGTGCGCAGCGAGCTGGGCCACCTTCGTGAAGCCGCCGCTGACAGGCAGCGACAGCTGCATAGCCGGCGACAGTTATGCTGGGTCACGCGGCGAGTGAGATGACCAATATACGCAGTAGGAAATAACCACTCGATGAGATACCGGCGGTAATGGAAAGCTGCAGGTGTGAGTGAGCAATGCTGAAGAGCAGACGCAACAAATCGCCCAACCATGCACGTGCAAATGTGACGCAGATCCTTCTACAGTGTTACCTGTTTCGACGTCACCCACACTTAGCCGTTTCCGTCAAGTCTCCGCTGTGCTGAGGAAATAACCCGCACATAAAGACACAAAGCTATCGCGATATTATTTTGCAGGGAGTAAGATACCATAGCATGTGGACGTTCATGTGATCTTAATAAGATTTGTTTGGTTGTGATGCCCGTAATTAATTAACAAAGCTTGGTAGCGACTGGGCCATGAAGCACCGAGCTTTCTCGCATTTCCTGACACTCTCGATGTCAATGTTTGCTGGTGTCTGCAAAAAGCGTGCGCTTTCGACACGCGAAGGTTGGCGCGCTATAAAGGAGAGAAAATTAAAGTCGACTATATTCGCGTCGTCGTTGCCTCAAGTAACGGCTGGGTGTGCTCGAAAAATGGCGCCTTGCACTCCTTCTGCTTGCTCGTTCCGTCCAAGGGCGTGGCCGGTCATCACATCAAGGAGCATGCCTCGTGCCCACGCCGCCGCCGGTATTTTGTTCGTCTCGGATTTTGTCCGCCCTCCGCGCGAGCGAGTACAAGGGAAATCGCAGCGCCGTACAAGGCCCGCCCGAACTGCCGCAATCGCCACTAGCGCGGCATGCATGATTGAGTAGGTGACGGTTTTCTCCTGTGCTTTGCTCGTTCCTAAGATTATTGTCGTTATCGCTATTTTTAGGTTTATTGACGTTTCCGAATTCGTTGTTCTCTGCAGAGGTGCTAAGGTATATGTGGCATGGTATCTAAATTTCTACGGAAGCCCACATGAACTCTGATGACGGATAGTGGAAGGGAATATGCACTGTACATACCGGAAGGCTATAGATCTGCTCCAGGCCATGATGTCATAGAAGTGGCTGCCTATACCGTTGCCTACCGCGAATTGGCTGGCTCTAGCAGGCGTGTGGTTCTGTTGGTCCTGAGCCTTTTATCGTCTTGCGCGAAAGCAAGCTAAGCCGCAGATTATTGCGGCCACGAATTGAAGTGGCTGGACGAGAAATGGTAACCACGATTTTGTTTTCTCTTCTTCTTTTTTGCCCATGCGCCTGCTTACTAGCGACTTCCTGTTTACCAACACGAAGCTTGTCTAACTACAAGTAAACCCTCGCCACCTGGCAGCCGCGCCGGGAAACAGCCAATCCAGGTTCAGGCTTGAAGCGTGCGTCCTCGCCACGACATACGCGGAATGCCTTGTAGATCTCAAATTGTTGCGATGCCGCCGCGCCAAAGCACGAAAATAAAATGAATACGGTTGTCGGGACACCTTCGTTGTGCTCCACGGTGCGTGTCATCGCGTTGGAAAGGCAGTGCACCGTCGTCTTCTCCCGAACGACGCGCATCGGAGAGCGACTAGGATAAGAGACTCCCGCATTGGGAAAAGGTGACTGGCACTATTCTGGTTTCTTCGAAACACTTCACTCGGGATGCCTTCTTGCTTCCCGGCGAGTGGATCGCTGCTTTCTTTTTGTTTATTTTAAATATCTTGCTGACATTTCAACTCGCGTAGTGTACTTTGTTTAGACAGGCGCTTCAATACGTTCTAGCGATGTGTGCTTAAGCATAAGTTGCTTTTATTCGTTTATAATTTTCTGCCCCAACATTAGTTTTAATAATGCATCGATCCGCAGCAATTTTTTCGCTACTATACTCTTGTCTGCAGGCATGGTAGCAGGAATGATAACTACCTCGGGAGGTCTCGAATCGATCGTGACAGATGCCTCGACACTGCGTGGCCAGGAGACACAGAAGGACACGTCCTGTGTCGCGCTGCACCACACAGTCTCGTGCAAAACGAACTAGCCCAGACCATCAACCTTCTAAGTTCGAGGCGGCGTATCGTTTTCGAGGCACGCTTTACTTCAGCGGTGCATGCAGAAGATGCTGTTTTCTCATTCAACGCGGTGAACTGCCAGTTGATTTACTCTCAAGAAATTTGGAACCAACTGCAAACAGCGCTCGTTCCAGCTTTGGAGCGTTCGACCCGCGAACAGCGCCGCTAGTTTGCTTTCCGACACCATGCACGCACTTAAATTCCATTACAACTGGTTCAATTAATTTCCAAGTCAATTTAGTTCCCAAGTCAAGCATTTACACTACTAAGAGTGACTTTGCCCAAAAGAAAAGCTCGCTAAATTTTGGAAACCTGCTGGAAGGAACTGCCTATCTCGATCCGATTATTCACTTCTCACGTTTCAACGGGATCTACGAATGGGCGGAGCTGTCTGCGGTGTTCCCAAGCCTTACCCCGAACACGGCGAGCACGAACAAGCGCCGTTCATCAGACGCAGACGACCTTATCGCAAGTGTCAGATAACACGAAGAGAAAGGTCCACCTCAACTCACAAACGGAACTCTCTTTTCTTTTTATACCAACACACAGTGACCAAGTAACTTTACAGTTTTTAGCCGCGTTCTATCAGTGCAGACTATCCGGATTTAGCTTCTGAAAGCGCGACAGACGTTTCTGCCTATATATTGTGAGATACTGTATGTGACATACTAAAACACAAGTCGCAGTGTGGAGTTACCTATGAACGAGGAAAACAGTCAGGTATCGCATAAGTGAGAAACGTGAACAAGGCACGAAGCGAAAGAGCCGCCGTGAACCTTGATGTCGTAGCCATCTTTGTTTATTTGAGCAGCGTTGCACTACAGCGTGTTTGCGGTGTAGGTGTATCACACTCCCTACAGCGTCGTCACGCAGGCTCCGCCCTTATTCGCCGGCCCCGCTCGGGCGTGAGCATTGCGTTTCTTTTTGTTTAGAGCGCAGCTCTCAGGCGCCCGTTCCCGCGGAGAGCGTCGTCCCTCGGCGCCCTCGTAACCGAGCGAACTATAGTACAGCGGAGAATGCAAGAACGAGCGCGCATGAAAGACGGCGATAGCAAAAAGAGCGCGAGGAGGCAAGTGGAGGAGGAGGGTGCAGCGGAAGCAAAGGCGCAAGGTGGAGGATGAGGGCATGGCGAAATAAAGCCCCTTAAACTTCGTAAAGTAGCGGCACGCTTTGAAGAATGCCGCCTCCTCCTCGCGTGCTCTTGTCGACGCCGCGTCGCTATTGGCCTAATAGCATCACGTGGGCCCTCGCGCCGTGCATCAGCGGCATTTTTGCTCGAGAAGTGTCTACGGAGTGGCGAGGAGCGCACGTTGGCGCCGTTGCTAAGCTCGAGCAGCGTAGGCGGCGCCACGGTCGAGGAGGGAGCGTGAAAGAGAGGAGGAACGAGGAGAAGTGAAGGCCGAGGAGGAGAGTGTCGCTGCTTTACGAAGTTTAAGGGGCTTTATGGCGAAAGAGTGAGAAGAAAACCGTAGTGCCGCGACAAGGCGGGCTTTGCAGCGGCGATCACTACGAGATGGCACCAGAGTAGCGTGCGTCGTAAAGCCCCTCAATTTTCCAGACGTTCACGCCTGCCGCTGTGCGTCGCGTTTAAGCTGACTTTTTTTTTGTGCTAATGTGCTCTCTTTGTTTCATGTAGTTTCGTCTTGCGGCGAAAGTGTACGCATCTGCAGCTGGCCTGTGACATAAAAGCGACTTTATTCATGCTATGTTTTGAGTTCCAGCAGAAGTTAGCACATTCTCGATACTTTTGCAAGGCTCACTATGACTTATGGATGCGGCCGTTTAGCTTCGAATGTAGGCCCGCATGTATTGATTTGGTTTGTGGTTATTAACGTTTTTAACGTCCCGAAGCGACTAAAGCTATGAGGGAGGTCGTAGTAGGTTGCTCCGGATAGCTTTATTTAGGTCGCCTAGGGATGTTTAACGTGCATTTTGATCGTAGTTGTACGTGGGCCGGTAAATTGTTCGTTAGCGTTTGGTAATTCACGCGCGGGTGCGGTGGCGCTGCGCCAGAAGTTGGCGCCTCGGCGCGATCGTATTTCTTTATTAGATTTTATTTACTAGTAACAACGTGTCATTATTTCGTATTATTGACGCTGCCTCCAGGGCACCAAAGCGGCAACGGGAACACTTGTAATGTCACGTGCGCTCCTGAGGCCTCTGTTAGCCGTTACATGCGCCCTCCTGAAGCAATAGTTATAAAAAAAAACAAAAAAAAGCTATCGTCGCGATTACCAAAGCACCCCGCAACAAAAAAAGCGCCCCGCAACTGCTGCGACATTGGCGGCGTGGGGGTACGGAGTCGCCATCTGTCGGAAGCGCCTCCCTTGCGTAGTATGAGGGATCACGCGGCGCGCTCCTCATAGGTTTCGCTTACGGCGCTCAATAACAACACCACGAGGCAGCCCTTCTGAACATTCATGTAGGTACTCTCAAAACGAGGGAAGTTTTTGACTGTCAATATAATAATCTTGGGCAAACTGAAAGCACTGAATCGTTTACAGACGCTATTTCTTTACCGAATACGATACAGTGAATGCCACCGCGCGTGGTCGCCGCGATGGAGTAACCCGAACCGGCTTCTTGCATGAAAGGTAGGCAAGCGCTGGAAGTAAACTATGTGAAATATGTTCTTATAGTGGGCTGTCTGTATAACCAAATGGAGCATAACAGAATGAAGCCTCAATCCAGCGATCGCGCGGGTTCGCAGCGACCGACTGCGCGTCTGCATGCATGTCCGCGCACAATGTTTTGATTTCGCTGTGAGCGCGTTTTCGCACCATGCCGTGAGCTTTAGGCCCCAGCATATGAGCATTTGGCAGTATACTAGCAACCATTATTGCGTGGACGCTATCAGAACTGTTCAAAAATAATTTCGTTATAGAGACTTCGACGCCCAAGGCGACTGAGATGTGCCGTCGCGACGATTCAATCTTCATCTTAAAACTTTTTGTGCGCAAACAAACAGGGACGAAGAATAGGAGCAACACAAGGACTAGCGCTTACCAACTAGGCCAACTCGCAGTTATGATTCAATTTTTCCTCTCTTTTAAATTTTTGGACATTTCAATATTTCTCAAGTTGCGTCGCACTGTATGTTTATCGGTCTTCTCAGCGTGTGATTTCCCTCTGCTTCTTTTTCGTAATCCAGTGCATTAATTCATAACACAAACATATGCCCATATGCAATATGCGTTTTTTTAATGCGGTTCTTGCAGCTCCCATTTCATTCCAGTGAACTTGCGAGAATATAGCATCAACAAGTTCGTAGACGTAATGTGCTGTATTATAATGGCCGAGAAAGGCCGCAAAGGACCGCAGACCCGCTGATAAGGGTTAACATTTTTACTGCTTAACGTTAACATTTTTGCGCATCCGATTAAATAAATGGGTATCGCATGCGTCATGTGCAATGTATGTGAACCTACGAAACCACGTACACATACTTTCACGCTGTCAAAACCTGAAACTCTGGTAATTGCACGCGTGTTTGAGCACACCGCTTGCATGCGTCGTGTTTCAGCAACACGAACTCCCAACGTGCGCGTGCTTCACGCCTTATATAATAGTCCTTATTTCTATTTTTTCCGCAAGTCCAACACGGCATTCTTAAGGCCAGTTACCGACTAACGAAGCAAGATCTCGATTGAAAAAACTGCTCCGCGCGGGGCTCGAACGAACATTTCCGCGCATTTCCTCCCGTAGCGTTAGCCGTCGTCTGCTACGGCAGGGACAGCATGGGCGGCGCCACCGTCGAGACCGCGCCAAGCGGCGGAGGAGGGAAGTGGTTGGCGCTACTTTTGTAGATTGAGGGGTTTTAGTGCGTCGTCTTTTCGCCGATGACGCCACCGATAGCATATATGTAAACATAGCGTTGCATAAACGGAGGTCTGTCTGCAGCGGCTGCTGTGAATCGTGCCCACGCGTCACCCACGCGTTGTCTCTCGCGATCTCCCGATTAGCGAGGCAGTCGCGCCACACTTCGCTCCGTTTGCAGCTTGCCGCACGAGATCGATTGTCCGACGGTATAGGCGCAGCTCGTTGACCGCCGCAGTCATGGCTGACGGGGCTTGCAATCTGGTCGCAGCACGTCAAAGTTCGCTTGTTTTTGACTACACGATTAACGTGGGCTTAAACAAATTGGTTTTCTCGGTGTCGTCGCTGCGAATAACAAGCGAAACGTGCTGCCAGCAGGCTAGCCGAACCAGCTCGCTGAGATGGTCGGTGTTTTCTTTCCTTCGGCGAGACAGAATGCCGTCAGATCGCTGATCACGATCGCGCGAGCGGTTTATAGTACTGGGCGCTGCTTCGCGAAACAGACACACTTTGGACATACTTTTGTTTTGTTTATTTGATGCGGAAAACAAGCTGCAGCCGATTTCTAGAGCGGTGATAGAAGCGATCGCGTCGGCTGGGAACGGGCGAGGTATACCGGCCCTATATATGCATGCGACGCCCGCTGTGTCCGTAAAGGCCGATCCACACGACGGACCAAGTCCGCGGGCCGCTCGGTCACGTGATGCGACGTCACGGCCCGCCGCGGTCCGGTCCGGCGCAGAGCACATCCACACGGCGGACCGCCATAGCAGACGGCAGAGCAGACCAACCAGCTACACTCTCGGCCAGAGTGTTATCATGGTTATCGTTCCGGCTCGAGCCCCACAAAGCCGGGAACTGCTCAACGAGGGATACAAAATAAAAGACCTCCTTGTCACTCCAAGAGGACATGGTGTTTAAAAAATATATCTACTGCACGCACGCGTAGGCGGAACGGCGGACATGAAACGACTGGCTTGACTGGCTTTTGCTGAGCCGAAAACTAGATTGGATTTGGCTGAAGACACTCTGTTGCCGGACAACATTCGTTGGCTAAGCCAAAGTCGCTCCGGTTTGCATGCGGTCCGCCGCCAAAACGGAAGGGGGAAAAGCCTCGGCGATTTGTTGGACCGCGAGGGCCGCGGTCTTGCGCGGGCCAACGGCGGTACACACGAACTGGTGACGTCCTATCACGTGATGCGCGGACCGCGGTCCAAAAGAGCAATTTGGTCCGTCGTGTGGATCGGCCTTAATCTGCGCTGCTGGCCTCGGCCATCGTGCAATGTTATCCGAGGAACTGGTCGCTTCTCTGGCGGCGTCCAATCCAAGGCCGCATTATGTCAGAACGTTTTAAAAATCGTTTTGGTGGTTGTTGGGACAAGTTGGACGCCGGATCATACCACGTGTCTCATGCCCCTATTAGTAAATCATCGCTGAATTCGCGCTTTCATTCGCGCTTGCGTGAATGAGCAATTCTGTACATTTAATTTCACACGCTGAGATTCATTAGCACGCTTAGGCGCGCTTATCACATCCACACTACAAATAACGTTTCTGCGACCGTACTACCCGCCGTGGTTGCTCAGTGGCTATGAGGTTAGGCTGCACGAGGTCGCGGGATTGAATCCCGGCCACGGCGGCCGCATTTCGATGGAGGCGAAAACACCCGTGTACTTAGGTTTAGGTGCACGTCAAAGAACCCCAGGTGGTCAAAGTTTCCGGAGTCCTCCACTACGGCGTGCCACTACGGCTGAAATTGTAATGTCATGCTATTAAGTGCCCTATAAACACCCCTGTTGGCTAATGCACGCCACGCAAAATAATAGATGAACTTAACTGATACGAAATGTTTGGCGCACAATCGATGAGCAGGAGCCGTATTCTGTAACCCTTCGGTTTTCGAAGAATTCGCTTTGCGAGCGATTGGTCGCCGCCTGGGTGACGTGACCGCCTCGGTGCGCGCACGCATATTATGCTGACATCAGGCACATGTCAATCATGCGGAGACTGAATCCGTCGTCTGCTACGAAGAGATGTGGTGCGAGGTGTGTGATCCGAAGGCGCTGCGTGCCATGTGCAGAGCCTGCACGTGCCGTGTGCACGGGCGTGATCGGCGTTGGCGGCGGCGCCATTGTGAGACAAGGCGAGCCTCCCAGCGAGCCTCCGTGAGAGACAACGAGGACAAGACGCGCTTGAGATGGGAGACGAAGAATTGAACCACGAAAATCTGTGACGTTTGCGTAAAGGAATCTTGAAAGGGAGCGCTTGCGTATTGCCACTCTTGTTTTTCGTCACGAATGATGTTTTCATGGTTTAGTGCGACCCTAAGGGACATTGGCCGACATCTCGATTGAAACGTGTAACCGTACATACAAGCGTACTTTTACTTTTCGTTTCTACACTCTAAGAAAAAGCAGTCATCTTTGCTCCATTAAGGGAGAAACGGCGATGTCCCCTATGTTCATCTTTAAGTAGAGCAAACTTCCTCCCCCATGCATGGGAGCAACGATTTCTCCCTCTCCATAAGCAACATGGCCGACTCCAGGCAGATGGATGTGGCTAGGCCTGCGAACTGTGCTAGTTCGCAGCTGGAAAACATCGTACGCGTCATAAGTACAGTGTACGTTACTAATATTTGCAAGAAAGAAAGAAAAAACAATCTCGCTAAGCTTTCTTTGGCCCATACAAGGAACCAGGTGCAAGTACGACACCATTTGATGGCGATACCTGCCGCTCGACTGCCACGGTTATCACTCACCCTTGACGGCCGGTTGATCATGTTAATAGCGCGTGCGGAGCGTCGCTCTAACCACTGTCGAAGCGCGAAAAGGAATGGCCTCGCTAGAACAAAGCGGCTTTGCACTTACGCAAACATAGGGACATTCATACACCAATCCGTCGCGCGCACGCACACACACACACGCACACGCACACACACTTATGTAAACAACATGTGTAGCGACACCTGGAGAGGCTACAAATGACTAAACCATATAGTTACTGCGCGGCCCGTTAGATGGCACAAAAAGCTGAGGAAAAAAAAAACAGCTGGCGTTCTATTTTACACTTTCCGTGCGGCAAAGTCACCACAGAGCAACACACAACACTTTCCCAAACATACTATGCGCAACAGAGCATCACGGAGCACTTTCGCACATACTGCGTAGAACAGATCAACCACAACACGCAACACAGGGGACATACGCAAACACTGCTCGAGCTGCCTCCATCCATATGCCTTGGAACCTTCTTATATAGCCATGATGTTTTGACCTGCATTGTAGTGCCAGCGAGTGACTCTCTGTTATACGTAATTCAGCAATCAATTTCCATAGAGTACTTGTTTAGGTATATCATCAGAAGCCAACAAACACTGACACCAAGGATACCATAGGAGGAATTACATGTGTTTAATAAATGAAATGAAGAAACGATAAATTAATGGAAATGAAACTGGATGAAGAAACAACTTGCCGCAGGTGGGGGAACGCTCCCACAACCTCCTTAATTTCATTTATCAAGCACAAGTCTTTTTTCCCTATGTTGTCCTTGGTGTCAGTGTTTGTTGGCCTCTTATGACATGACTAATAAAAATCGGGCGCCTCGGTTAACGCCCTTTCTTCTCGTTTGTTTGGGTATAGTCACCTGATAGGCTCGGCAAATCCTCACGGACCTGTTAATATAAAACCGCACTATAATGAATGCTTTTGACTAGCAACTTTCAATTATCAACACGGTGGCGACAGCGATCTAAGTCTTTCACTTCGAAAGCCGTAGCGGATGGCGCTTCAAGAACCGCTGATGTTTACAAAATGCATTCTGTTGAAATCGCTTCAACGTTACCTAGCCTAATTTCATGCAGAAATGGCAAACAATCTGCTATCCGCGGCGTCCGTACGTCGCTGCAAAGCGGGTACGTGCGAGCCGGCTGCTGGACTTGAGGCCGGGCGTATGGTGTAGGGACGAACCTGACGGGGACGCTGAAGCCACCGCTTTCGAGCAAGCCTTCGAGATCATGTTTTGCCTTCCTGTCCACACATCAAAAGCATTCGGCTACGTCGAGGGCGTCGTTCGCTGCTACTCGCTGAGCAGCTGCGTGCGAGTTGTGAGGATATTAGAGGAGAGCGGAATGTAAATACTAGCACAGCATCCAAGGAGGCTATGGTGCAAGTTACTCGCCGTGATGTCAGGATACTACTAGCTACGAGAACCAAAGTTTACTCACCGCGGTTGGCGTAACTGGCCCCGCTCACCATTGACGATATCAGAAGCCTAACTGCTGGTGTCTTTCGTGCTATATCCATCTCCTGGATAGTCGTGGTAACGAAGATCGTTGCGATACAGTCTACTAGGCTACAACTACTATAACCATAGCGCAAATACAGTGACTGAAGCGTAACCGGCGCGACAAGTGACCGAGAAGGATAGCTCCGGCATTGGATTATGCGGTCTCTCTCCGAGCGCCTCTGTTGCAAAGCAGTGTCTGCTCCGTGCTAGCCGTGCCTTCTGCCAGGGAGAGGCTGGTTTCGCTTCGCACCGGCATTCGAGTTGGACAGTGCCCTGCAGCTTTCTAGAATCCCGGCATTCGACACAGTGCGCAACGCTGCCGTACCCTTGTATCCCATTAGCTTGGCCTCCCGTTCACGTCTGGGCATATTAGTTTGCCCCGTACCCTTGTGGCTTTCTTTAAGCTTTTCGTACTTTGTAGTTTCAACTGTCCCTTTACATATTATCATCGAGAGTGTCTATTTTTCTTCACAGACGCCGACAGCCGTATGTGCAAAACTGCAACGCCAAAGTCAGCAATTTGTAAAGGCTTTTTTCAAATTTATTTTCTTGATACTTTTTGTTTGTACGTTTGCTCGTACCCCGCCTTTCAGGAAATATATCTTCTATTGTTGATCGGTGCTTCCTGTCTCTGTAGTGCGCGCTACACTATGCATCCCGGAGAAGCCGCCGCTGGGGAGCGGAGACGCGGTAGAACCGGCACGCAAGTGATGCTGGATATACAGCTCTATATCTGGTTGCATGGTGCGCTCGAGAGCCTCCTTGCTTTGGCGGCAGGGTTTGTGTTGCAGCCGTGGATGTGAGGGCGTCGCTTGCGGCGGTGATGCGCTCACGCCGCCCAGCTACGCCCCGACGGCGCCAGCAAACGTATTTTGCTTTCGCTTCGAAGCAGTCGAGGATGTCTGTATCAAAAAACCAGACACATTATCACAAGAATAACATGCACACTAATCGTTACCAGTTTAGCTGAAACGAGGGTTTCGCGGCTTTCGAGAGCAACGAGCATAGCATTTGCACATCGTGAAATTCCACCATAGTAGAGAATTGTGTAACGGTGGCGTTTCGAGCCAATCAACAGAGCAGCTCTGTGGGCAAGACAGAGCTGACAAAATTCCGTATTGGCAGTGTGCAGTAGAGCACAACCTGGTCCATTCGATCTGCTGCCGACGGCTTTCACGAGCCGCGGACACCAGCCGCGAAAGAAATTGCGGGAGAATTGGGCCGGCGTGCTTCTCAGAATAAGTGGTTTAAAAAAAGAATGGGGAAGGGCACGGCCGGAAAGGAGCCCCCGCAACGCGGCTTCGCCGCTTCTGCATGCTTCACCTGCAGTCGTGAGATTAATTAAACTCGGGCCACAGTTGCTTCTCGCAACCGCTCTTGTACGGCATCTCTGAGGGCTCGGAGCTGACTGCCTCGGTGAACGGGAGAGGAGAACTGCTTCGTCAGGAGCATCGCTACTCAAAGCCGCTCTTTGTAGTTGCCGGTGCTATTTTCAAATGGGCGGACCCATTCGCCAAACGGAAGCGCGCTTTCGCCCATGCAGAGTGACTGACGCCGCTGCAGCTCACCCGTGTGCATGCAAACAGAGCGCGTGGGCGCATGCTCAGTTTCATTCTACGTTCAACGTTCACTAGCGTTCGTTAACGATAACTTTGTTGCCGTATAGCAAGGCCTATAATTGGTTTTCTTCGTCGGCATCTGGTTAGGCGTGTCCCCGCAGCGGTGTCTGGGGGAAAGAGAAAAGTAGAAGGCAGGGAGGTTATCCAGAATTACGTCCGGTTGGCTACCCTACACCGGGGGAATGGGAAAGGGGAAAACAAAGATCACAGGGAGAGGGAGGAGGGAAGGAAAGAAGGAAATTGCGGTGAGTTCGCTGACGCATGTGGTCTTACAGAAATTGCATTAATAGTCACAGATGGTCGCACAAACCCGTCGTCCTTAAGAAGCACAAAAGCGCCTTCACCGCTTTGTGGGCCGACGGGCGATGGGGGCGGTGTTCCAGAAGCACTTGCACAGAAAGCGGCCGATTGTCCAGTTTTTGGAAAGCTTTGACAAGTTCTTGTCTCTCTGGGGCATATCTTGGACAGTGGCACAGCAGGTGGTCGATGTTTTCTTCGGTGCCACAGACCTCGCATGCTGCGCTGTCAGTCACTCCAATTAATGTAGAGTATGCCTTTGTGAAGGCAACTCCTAACCAAAGGCGGCAGAGAAGCGCAGCTTCACGTCGAGGAAGTCCGAGTGGAGGTCGGAGTTCCAGGGAGGGGTTTAGTCGATGCACTCGCGTAAGTCGTAAGCTTGGCGAGTTCCACTCGGTCACTGTGAGACTGCGTGCCAGGTGTCTAAGCTGCCTTGCAGCGTCAGTCCTCGAAAGCGGAATTGGAACGCTTTGCTCTTGATGTGCTGTGCGAGCAGCGTTATCGGCAGAATCATTGCCGCTGATGCCACAGTGACCAGGTACCCATTGAAAAACCACCTCGTGACCTTTTTGTTGGACATCATGGTAAAGTTTCACGACTTCGTATGTCAATTGGTCATGACATCCGTGTCGGAGAACTGACTGTGTGCACTGTAATGCCGGTTTTGAATCACAGAACACAGCCCATTTTTTAGGTCTTTCAGAATCAATGAATTCCAGTGCTCGACGCAGGGCCGTTAGTTCTGCCGCCGTTGAGGTCGTGACATGCGATGTCTTGAACCGCAGTGTCATTCCTCGCGTTGGTGTAACCACGGCACCAGAAGAACTGCAGGACGTAGTCGATCCATCGGTATAGATGTGCATGTGGTTGCTGTACTTTTCATGCAGAAGAAGTAAGCTCAGCTGTTTTAGAGCAAGGGCCGGTAGATCTGTCTTCTTCTGTAGTCTCGGAATCATTATATGTACTTGTGGACGGTTCAAACACCACAAAGGAAACGCTGGCTGGGCCGCAGGTGCGTACCCTGAAGTAAACGACGCACGATGTGCACTGACAATACCGCTAAATGTCGAGGAGGGCCTTGCAGCAGTGAGGCTCGCCAAGTGGTGGGAAGGGGTCCTAGCATAATGCCTGAGATGCATACGCATTGTCTCAATGGTAATGTGCGTCGTGATTGGGTAATCCTGCGCAAGGGCAATGGTTTCAGCCGTTGATGCACTGCGTGGTAAGCCAAGACATATTCAAGCCCAAGCCCTTAGGCTTGGGCTTGAATACTATGAATCGTACGCAGGTTAGTCTTGCAGGTGTTGGATATTGCAGGCAGGCTGTATCGCTGGAATCCAACGAACAACGTCATGTACAGCTGTAAGATAGCGTGTATAGATACTCCCCAACTTTTTCCTGCAAGGAACCTGAACAGGTGACAGATAGCAGTCAGCCGCTTTTTCACGTAATTGACGTGCGGAGTCCAAGACAGGTCTCTGTCAATTACGACTCCCAAGAATCCGTGACTTCTGCTGTATGGTATCATCATCATCATCAGCCTGGTTACGCCCACTGCAGGGCAAAGGCCTCTCCCATACTTCTCCAACTACCCCGGTCATGTACTAATTGTGGCCATCTTGTCCCTGCAAACTTCTTAATCTCATCCGCCCACCTAACTTTCTGCCGCCCTCTGCTACGCTTCCCTTCCCTTGGAATCCATTCCGTAACTCTTAATGACCATCGGTTATCTTTCCTCCTCATTACGTGTCCTGCCCATGCCAATTTCTTTTTCTTGATTTCAACTAAGATATCATTAACTCGCGTTTGTTCCCTCACCCAATCTGCCCTTTTCTTATCCCTTAACGTTACACCTATCATTCTTCTTTCCATAGCTCGTTGCGTCGTCCTCAATTTAAGTAGAACCCTTTTCGTAAGCCTCCAGGTTTCTGCCCCGTACGTGAGTACTGGTAAGACACAGCTGTTATAAACTTTTCTCTTGAGGGATAATGGCAATCTGCTGTTCATGATCTGAGAATGCCTGCCAAACGCACCCCAGCCCATTCTTATTCTTCTGATTATTTCAGTCTCATGATCCGGATCCGCTGTCACTACCTGTCCTAAGTAGATGTATTCCCTTACCACTTCCAGTGCCTCGCTACCTATCGTAAACTGTTGTTCCCTACCGAGGCTGTTAAACATTACTTTAGTTTTCTGCAGATTAATTTTTAGACCCACCCTTCGGCTTTGCCTCTCCAGGTCAGTGAGCATGCATTGCAGTTGGTCCCCTGAGTTACTAAGCAAGGCAATATCATCAGCGAATCGCAAGTTACTAAGGTATGCTCCATTAACTCTTATCCCCAATTCTTCCCAAACCAGGTCTCTGAATACCTCCTGTAAACACGCTGTGAATAGCATGGGAGAGATCGTATCTCCCTGCCTGACGCCTTTCTTTATTGGGATTTTGTTGCTTTCTTTATAGAGGACTACGGTGGCTGTGGAGCCGCTATAGATATCTTTCAGTATTTTTACATACGGCTCGTCTACGCCCTGATTCCGCAATGCCCCCATGACTGCTGAGGTTTAGACTGAATCAAACGCTTTCTCGTAATCAATGAAAGCTATATATAAAGGTTGGTTATATTCCGCACATTTTTCTATCACCTGATTGATAGTGTGAATATGGTCTATTGTTGAGTAGCCTTTACGGAATCCTGCCTGGTCCTTTGGTTGACGGAAGTCTAAGGTGTTCCTGATTCTATTTGCAATTACCTTAGTAAATACTTTGTACGCAACGGACAGTAAGCTGATCGGTCTATAATTTTTCAAGTCTTTGGCGTCCCCTTTCTTATGGATTAGGATTATGTTAGCGTTTTTCCAAGATTCCGGTACGCTCGAAGTCATGAGGCATTGCGTATACAGAGTGGCCAGTTTCTCTAGAACAACCAGCCCACCATCCTTCAACAAATCTGCTGTTACCTGATCCTCCCCAGCTGTCTTCCCCCTTTGCATAGCTCCCAAGGCTTTCTTTACTTCTTCCGGCGTTACCTGTGGGATTTCGAATTCCTCTAGACTATTCTCTCTTCCATTATCGTCGTCGGTGCCACTGGTACTGTTTAAATCTCTATAGAACTCCTCAGCCACTTGAACTATCTCATCCATATTAGTAATGATTTTGCCGGCTTTGTCTCTTAACGCATACATCTGATTCTTGCCAATTCCTAGTTTCTTCTTCACTACTTTCAGGCTTCCTCCGTTCCTGAGAGCATGTTCAATTCTATCCATATTATACTTCCTTATGTCAGCTGTCTTACGTTTGTTGATTAACTTCGAAAGTTCTGCCAGTTCTATTCTAGCTGTAGGGTTAGAGGCTTTCATACATTGAAGTCATCATACATTGAAGTCGCCCATCAGTATAGTGTATTTTGTTTTGACTTTACCCATAGCCGATTCCACGTCTTCATAGAAGCTTTCGACTTCCGGGTCATCATGACTGGACGTAGGGGTGTAGACCTGTACAACCTTCATTTTGTACCTCTTATTGAGTTTCACAACAAGGCCTGCCACCCTCTCGGTAATGCTATAGAATTCCTGTATGTTACCAGCTATATTCTTATTAGTCAGGAGTCCGACTCCTAGTTCTCGTCTCTCTGCTAAGCGCCGGTAGCACAGGACGTGCCCGCTTTTTAGCACTGTATAAGATTCTTTCGGCCTCCTAACTTCACTGAGCCCTGTTATATCCCATGTACTGCCCTCTAATTCCTCCAATAGCACTGCTAGACTCGCCTCACTAGATAACGTTCTAGCGTTAAACGTTGCCAGGTTCATATTCCAATGGCGGCCTGTATGAACCTCCTATATGAACACAACAATCAATGGTATAAGTTGTCAGTTAAAAGATACGCCGTAACTAGACATTGGCTTCCTCGTGAATGCCACCATTGCGCACTTTTCGCATGAAATTTCAAGTCCTTGTTCACGAAGGTAGCAAGATGTCATTGTGGCTGCCTTCTGAAGCAGAGCACGAAGCTGAAGTCGTGTCACACCTGATGCCCAAATGCAGATGTCGTCCGCATAGATGGAAAGTCGTACGGTGCTTGGCAGGTTGTAAACCAATCCACTGAGGGTGAGATTGAAAAGAGTCGGGCTAAGCACGCCTCCTTGAGCGACTCCTCGGCTACCGTAATGCTCGGATGTCGGGCCATTTTCTGTGTGCACGTAGAATGGTCTCCTCTGTAAGTAGTTGCACACCCACATATACATCTTACCACCAAGTCCGACGGCTTCTAACGTGCTAAGGATGGCTTCAGCGGTGTCTGAGTGGCTACGGCACTGGGCACGAGGTTTCCGGCTGGCTCCCCATTCGTTGCGACCTCCTCCGATGGGGTCGGAATGCAAACACGGTCCTGTGTTGAGAATAATGCTCGCGTTAAAGGCCGTAGAAGCGAATCCGCAGCGACCAACCACGGTGGCTCTCCTCGTATTGCAATGTTACGTTCAAGCCGATAACATGATTTCGTTTCATGGCTGCCGGTGTTACATTGAAGTCCCGGCTACATAGATGCATAAAGTGTCCCTTCCCCACTCGCTTCCTAATTAGGCCTCGTTACCCGCCGTGGTTGCTCAGTGGCTATGGTGGGCTGCTGAGCACGAGGTGGCTAAGGTGGGCTGCTGAGCCTTTCGCCCCCATCGGGGGCGAAAGGCGAAAACACTCGTGTGCTTAGATTTAGGTGCACGTTAAAGAACCCCAGGTGGTCGAAATTTCCGGAGTCCTCCACTACGGCGTGCCTCATAATCAAAAAGCGGTTTTGGCACGTAAAACCCCATAATTTAATTTAATTTAATTTAGGCCTCGTTGCACTACCAGCAGCGAACGGGTTTTCCTCGGCAGTGTCGCCTCATGTACACTTGTTTGTTCCGTGCTAACACAGATATCTGTCTTCATCAGCATCATCAACAGATATCTGTTGATGAAGGCCATGCGGGTTATTGCCTAAAAGCCTTTTTGGCCCAGTGTGTCCACGTGCGACCTCGGGCAAAACGAGAACAAGGCGAAAGCAGGAGCCAACGTTTCGACAAGTGGACTTGTCCTTTTCCTTGTTCTTTAACCTCCCTACCTTTCTTTCCTTTTCTTTCTCTGTTGACGCTGTTGCCCAAGAAATCGGACAAGTTTGTTCAGAGTTAGGGTCGGTACTCGGTACTCCGAAGTGAGCTACTAGAAGAAAAAAAAAAACAAGGACCAAACGTTGGCCTCTCAGAGCAGCGCCATATATTTTGGAAACCCAAGTTTTTCTTCCTGCGAGAACGGCGGACCCGCGCACACAAGCGAGGCAGCGAGCGGCGTCGTTTGAGGCGCTAAAACGATTTCCAACGCAGCCAGCCAGGAGGGGCGCGCGTGGTTGCGCACGGGAAACGCGCTCGATGCTGCATCGGCCGAGGATTCCTCCAGCGCGCGCCACCGCATTAAACAAGTTCGCGCGCAGCCGAGAATTCTTGCTCGCTGGAGCGCGGAAGTCTCCCGGCCGGAGAAAGCGTTCTGCCGCCAGCCGAGGAAGAACGCGCTCGTCGAGGATGCGCTCGTCGCGCACTTTGCCGCCCTGCCCGGTGCACCCTGTGCGTGCACTACGGGGTCCTTGAAATAAAATTCCATCTCGTGCACGTGCCTCGACCGATAGGCCCGACGGGGTGCCCGAAATCAATGATAGCGGCGGCATTTGTGCGGATCGCTGCTCCTGGTATTTGTCATTATTGAGGCGGAGTTTTGGGCGGCAAAACGACGATGTGAATTTGAAGCGTGCCGTATTCCGGTGCTAAGGTTTTCGCTAATTAAGGCCAGAACCTTAGACGGCTCATGGGACAAAAAATTCCATGTCCGGCGTTATGGCACCAAAATTCATAGCGTGGCATTTGTGGCACCAAATTATAACATCAAATTCATAGCACGATAATTTAGTACAAGTCGAACCCACTAGCTGTGGTGTTAACTAAGGCGAACTAGGCCATCAGTTTCTTTATAAGAAAGCGTGAAGCCGAGGTGAAGAAAGTGGGAGTCAAACCCTCAAGATTTGGTCGGACCAAAATTCAATGGCGCGAAAGTTAATGGTGCCACCATTGATGGTTGAACCCGTGACCTTTGGCGGGGAGCAGAACGCACGATCTTTGGTGTTAATTATAGCAAAGTTTATTAACGCACAATTCAGAGTTAATTCCGACACTCGAACTCTGGATGTTTGCTGGGAGTTGAACCCACTCCTTTTGTTGGTAATTAAGGCAGGGTAATTAGGGCACAGTTAATTAAGGTAGAGTTAACTGAGGCACTGGAACCCACGAACTTTGGCGGGAGAAAACAAGCAACAGGAAGTAACAACGCACTAGAATGAAAATCTCAAGTAATGTAATAGATGTCCCGCGACCGCGCAGGCTATCGCCTTCGTCCTCTTATGCTAAGGTGACTGTGACCTTTTTTAACCACGCGGTGTTCTTTTATGGTGCACCCATTGTACGGTGCGCGAGCGCATTCTGCACCAACTTCGCACCCAATGCGACTGCCACTGCCGGGATTGAACCCGCGACCTCGTAGTCTGCGGCGTTGTACTGCGGCGGCCGTTCCTTTAGTGCGAAGCATTCAGCTCCCCTCCACGCCGGTTCGTGGGATGCGTGTCGCCAACGGGGCGGCGAGATCTGTGCATCGTGTGCAGCCCCTTGTGACAAAGCACACCTGGCGCTGAGTGCTCGCAGGAATTGCAGGTTGGCACATATGCGCGCATTTGCCTAAACGCCATCCTTCTGGCATCAAACGACCTTCTCTAAGTTTGCAAATTTACAGCACTCAGCAATATGTTGCGTTATATATTCCACAATTCGCGCCGATTCTTATGGCTGTCAAGCATTTAGAAAAGAATCGCAGTGGCTTACAAAGAGGAGGGTGGCGAAAAGACAAAAGAACAAAAGCAGACATTCGTGAATTCGCGCGACAGCAGCAAGCGCTCGCAGCGGACGTCTAGTTGCGTCGTGTTGGTCCGGCTAGTTCACAATAGTCCGGTCGAGCGCTGCGCGTCGTGGCTTCCGAAACGCATGCACAGACCCCACAGATCTCGGAGCCCGTGTGTTGCCACGCAAATTGCCGAGTGCCAAAGCCGCGCGTTGGCACTGTACTTGGTCGCCCCACGTATGGGAGGACGGTGTAGCGGAAAGGACGGCGGACACATCGAACCCGGCATTTAAGTTTTCTTCCAGCAAAACATGTAATGATTATACGTTTGTATTGCAACGAACAAGAAACCGCCGGTCAGGCAGACGCATCACCAGCCTTTGCGTACGTGGTAGGTTCTGGTTGCTGGCACGGTATAAATCTCCGCACCGAGTTGGACCCTTATTGAGTGCCCTGTCAATAAACATCTTGGCGACATGTTTGAAATGTGTAAGAGGCGCGCTACAGATATACTAAATACATTCTGCATTTCTTTGAATCCTCTCCGAGAGATGCGGGTTTCGGTGCTCTACTAGACAAGAGGTGAGAGAGAGTGAACAGATGCATAGAGAGGCATGAAGGTTAACTGCACGGAGGTGAAAGGGAGAAAGATAGTAGGGGAATAAGCGCGCGCTGCACACAGCAGCAGGCGGATAGCACAGGGGGCTCCTCGCTACACGGGAGCAGAGAAACGGCTTTTCTCGCCAACCGGTTTGGTAAGTTTGTGGGGTAAGAAGCACATTTTTTTTTATTTAGGTGGCCAATTTCTTTTGAAAACGTTCTTGAACATCGCAGAATTGAAAGAAAAATCCACTTTTTTGTTTAGAACTTTGTTGTTGAGCAACGAAAACAGCTGTCACGATTGTGCATGTAAGCTTCACCCATATTTTGTCCATCTGAAGTAGACAAAAATGAAGTTTTAGATTTCCTACTCCTAGCATGCAGTATACACCCCTCTGAAATATACCGCAATTTCTGGGCGGAACATTTACAAAGCTATTTTAAACATTGTAATAAGTTAGCGTAAACTGTAAGTTAATGTATGGCATTTCAGTCTGTGAAGGAACGGCCAAATGGAAGGCACATCACGCGACCACCGAAAGGCATCGGGGATGTGGCGTGTTTGGCATTAAATTGTCGCAAAACCGGATTTCTTTCTGATTTCTCCAATGCTCCAAGTCGGCTCTGCATGTGGTCCTAGACATGGCTTTTATTCCACCATCAGCATATCGTTCAACAAAGCCTTCGTAGAAACTGTTCTCATTTGACATTTATTTTGTACCGCCGGTACAACTCATTCATGTGGTTCAGCAATCGTGAGTGTTTAGCCCTGTGGGTAAGACACTCAGTTTCTGAGCGTGGGGTCGTAGGTTCGAAACTCACCACCGCCAACGTTTTATCCTTTCGAATCTATTTTCTTTTTCACATTAATTCCTTCATAGCGATTTGTCTTACGTGACGTGCGGACTGACGGTTTCCTCGTTGGGTAGGCATAGAAATGCTTACGCATTTAAAATTAATTGAAACTTTCTATACACCGCCTAATATTTCCGCCATCTTGATTGATGAGGTCATCTCTCTTATTGAAAGTGTATTATCGCCCCATAGCAAGCACAGAGCAATCCCTCTTGGTGATTTTAATGCACCTGGAATTGATTAGAATACGCTTAGATATTAACATTGCAATCGTTACATTAAGAAGAAATGCAGCCTGTTGTTGGACTTTCTGTCCTGTTCCCTTCAGCAGCATAACTTGATCGCCAATCCCTGTGGCAAGTCTTAGACCTTTGCATCTCTAATGCTCAAGTTATAAATGTATCTCGTTCTGATATTTCCCTTTGGCGTCCCGATCAATTTCATCCGCCACTAAAGAAAACTGCCTCTCCGTCAGCCCTGAGGCACAGCTCCTCCAGCGGCATAAATGAATCCTTTCTCTTTGCTTTCAATCGTGGTGATTGTATTGGTTTATATGATTTCTTGTCCACCAACGATTTGTCACTGGTTACAGACAAAACCAATGTTGATGACCAAGTAGGTCAGTTTACGGAGCTTGTTTTGAGCAGTATGCGCAAATACATTTCCCAGTACAAGCCTAGATAGACGCTCTAAATATACCCACTGGTTCTCATCTGAACTGCCCTCAAGTATAAAGATCGTGCGCATCGAAAATCTCGAAGTCCTGTGCCGTATGTGTGGAGAGAAAATGTAGTTTTTTTTTTTTCGGACTCTCTGCAAACGCCTCTATAAGCGGGATCAAGAATTATATATTGCATTCTTGGAAAAGAGTGCCTCCGATTGGCCGGCAGAATTTTTGAAGCGTATCAGCAAGCGCTCTAGTAAATCTGGAGAGTGTTTTCGGCTGCTCTACTCTAGCGGAGTAGAAGTCCACGCAGTCGCGGAATGTTTTGCTGCCCACTTATCATCATTTATCAAGCTTAAGATTTCAACGCTGGTGACAGTCAACAGCACACGACAGTTCCTGAATCTAGTGATGTGCTGTTTGATGAAAAGCTGAACAGCGAAGGCCTTAAGCGCTTGACGCTTTCCCTCTCCTTCGGCCCTGATGGCATTCCCTCCAGAATTCTAAAAGCTTACGGCAGTATATTTGCCCCAGTATCGACATCTATACTTAATAACTCTGAATGCTTATACTTTCCCTCACATGTGGAAAACTGGTCGTGCTTTTCCTGTATTTAAGTCTGGCTGTAAAACCGATGTCTCGAATTATTGCGTGACTTCTCTGTGACACGTTTAGCGTTTTTGAGCTTGCTCGTCACAAAATATTATTTTATTTGGTGTGAAGAACTCATTGATTCTGAATCAGCATAGATTTCTCACTGGCCGCTCCACTATCATGAATTTCGTAAGTTTCGTGACACAGATCTCCGTTCTGGTACTTCAAGCGGGCAAGTTGACGTCGTTTATTGAGACCTGAGCAAAGCTTTTCATGTAGTCAGCCGCTCACTACTTTTGGTCAAGCTTGCGCACGTTGGTGTTGGCCTGCCAGATGTCGATCTCTTGCGCAGTTTTCTTCTTTATAGATAATGTTATGTTACATGTCTATGGCCAAACGTCTTCTTTTTACATCGCGACTAGCGGCGTCCCTCAAATCAGCATTAGGACCACCGCTGTTTCTAATTTTCATTAATGGAGTTCTTTATGCTGTTCGGAATTGTTCGCTTCTTCTATACGTCGGTGCCATCAAGATTTAAGTCACGCTGTTGGTGACTGTCGCACCCTGCAGTCGAACCTGTTCTCTTTTTCCAATTGGTTCAAATATGATAACCTCACCTTCAGTGCTGCTAAGACCAAAGTCAAAACTTTCACACGCAAAACAGCAAGCGTTCCTGTACCGTTGTGTAAGGTCTGTGCGATCCATGATCTTGGTGTACTTTTTGATGCAACCTTACAGTGTTCTGCTCACACTAAACGCGCTGCTAAGCGGGCTATGCGCTCTCTTGGCTCTGTTTGCAGACTTTCGAGGGAATTCGAGTCTGCTACAGAGTTCCATAAGTTGTACACAAATATCTGTCTTCCACAATATGCGTCGGTCGCCTGGAATGGCTTTTCCAGATCGAACAGTGACTTTATTATAGAGTGGATCCAGAAAAAAGTTTCTAAGCATATATTATCACCGTTTTGCAAACATTGGACCTTGTTCTAACAATGCTGGATTATTGTCATTGCCCTTACTTCGCTTCTCTTTCTTGATGAACTCCTCCACGGTATCCTCACCTGTCCCAAACTACTCAGTTGTATCATGCTTCGTATTGCGTGCAAGATCACCAGAGAACATAAACCTTTCCGTGTCCCTGCCTGTCATCAACCACACGCGACCGTCCACAGGATACAGTGCCTTTATGACGCGTATTACCACGATATTGATATTTTTCATAACTCGCTGTTATCGTTCCTTTACGAGCTTTACCTTGTTGTGTCATAGCTTCATGTATTTTTAAACTACCCTTCTCCTTCTTTTCCTTTTGTATTTACATTGCGCTTTGTTGCCTCTACTCTCTTCTTTCCACAATTTTCTTTTTCATTGCTTTATTAAAATTATATTTCCCTGTGGTGTTCTTGTTTTGGTTCTTGAATTTTATTGTATGCCTGCGCCAGCACTCAGACCTTAGGGTTGTTCCTGGACACGCTAAATAAATAAATTGCTGATTTATTATCATTGTTATTATTATTACTATTATTATTATTATTATTATTAGTAGTAGTAGTAGTAGTAGTAGTAGTAGTAGTAGTAGTACTAGTAGTAGTAGTAGTAGTAGTAGCAGTAGTATTTGCGCCTACGTGTCTTATGTCAACGACTGCGGGTGCGAGCAAGCTTTGAGCCTCTGTGGACGGGCAGCTCCTGATCGAATAGTCTATTTCGTTCTACTATTCTGTTTTTATGCAATCACGACTTCCTCGCTCTCTCTCGCACTCGTTTCGTTTGTCCGTGCCTCTGCGAGTGCTTTCCCATCGGGTCCGGCGCTCGCGCGGCGCTCTCGACGCGTGGCGCGTTGCCTGCTCTGACGTCAACCGCATGCCGTCTCGCGCACGACGTGCGTTCGTTGGGAGAAACGTGAGGCGAGACAGCTATATGATCCTCAATGGTGCTTTTATTTTACGATTAGAGAGGGCTGGTTGGTGCTTATTACAGATTTGAGACATCATTAACTAGCGCCGACCACAGTGAGAAGCGCACAAGACATAACGCTAGTTCTACATTTACATCTTCCTGCGTAACTTTGCTCCCGCAGGAGTTCGCCACGCAGTAAATAACCATGGCGCAGGTTCTTCCTTGCTCCCGCGTGCAGCCGGTTCTAGATTTGGATTTTCATCGCTATGACATCGTTCGTTCTTTCTGCCCCCCCCCCCCCCCCCCCCCCGTTCTGCTTTACTGCGCCTATTTTTAAACTTTGCTTTTCCTACACATCATGCGCTTACTTTGTAAGCGAAATACCCTTTATTCCTCAAATTCCTTTAAATTCCTCACAAAGAGCTCTTGCTGTGCATTGAACAATGTATTGACAATTACGGAAACGTTGCCTTTCGAAATGATTCACAGATGCATGTTGAAGCCTTTTTAGAGTTGTTGTCCTTGTATTTAGGATCCACCTACGTGTCTTGGAATGGAAACATTTTTCTTCAGAAACAAGGAATATGTATAGGTTCGTCTATCGCACCGATTCTGAGCGACTTGTTCCTAACCAGCATTGACAGAACCCTAGCGGCGCGCCTCATAAATTCACGGGTTGCTCGTGTGTTCAGGCTTGTTGATGATTATTTAGTTCTAGTGGAAAATGTTAAAAACATGACTCAATCGCCGTTGAAACACATAGAAAGAATTTTCAGAGAGGGGCTAGAGCCATTGGTGATCACAAGTGAAGAGCCAGAAGCTGGATCAATTAGGTTTCTTGACTTAAAACTAAGTCTGGGCTCCAGTCATTGTTGTTGGCAATAGGAAAGGCGTGCAAATAAGCCTCTTTTGTCCTTTGAATCTGCGCATTCGAAATTCGTAAAACGAGCCATAGTTAAGTCATGTTGCAGAAGCGCGTTGCAAAAATCGTGCCATCACAGCGTTGCTGATACCTTTCGGCAGCAAACGCGCAGGCTCACGGGGGCAGGTTATCCGTTCCATGTTTTAGTATCTGTGGCACAATGTTTTGCTCAAGGAAATCGGAACCAGGGCACCATTATTTGGGAAGGAGCCTTGTGGTCCAAGCACACGAGAAAAAATAGTGGTGATGCCGTACATCCATTCGATTGCGCACCGAGTTAAGAAAATTGGTAAAAGATGCAATGTAAAAGTGGTGTTTTCCGCACCGGGAAAATTGCGGAGCAGGTGTGCAAAGGTAAACCCAAGTGCCACACAGAAACGAGACTTTGAAACACAACACAGAAAAAAGTTCGTAGACTGCACTAAGGGAGTGGTATATTCTATTCCACTTCAGTGCGGCAGAAACTATATCGGACAGACTGGACGATGTTTGAATGAAAGATTAAAGGAGCATGACTATAACGTTTCAAAAGCAGTCGCCGGACACCTTGGGATAGATTGTAGAGATTGCGGATGTCGGCCATTCTTTAAGAAATGCAAGATTGTGAGCAAAGGTGGCTGCCAAATGACGCGAGAAATAATCGAAGCCGCTGAGATTGCACGTTTGGGAAGTATGTGCGTGAGCATGCCGTCAGTCTCCTTTAGTGCAAAGGAAATAGATTTCCTTACGCGCTAATCTGGAATTTTGTATCGTGGTTCCTTTTTTGCGACGTCAAAAATGATCACATGACAAAGATCGCTTGGCATTGGTGGATGGCCATGTTTGTAAAAATAATTTTGTTTTTGCTGTTACCCTCCCCCCCCCCCCCCCACGCCCGAGTATCTTCCAGTATTTATTCCATTGACAAAGGAATGAAACGGTAGGTGCAAGTAGCGCTCTGTGGTGCGTTTTCTCTCTTCTGTGTGTATCGTCCAAATGTTGCGCAATCACGCCTCTAATCAGGATAACTATTATAAGGCGCCAAATCACAACACACAGCACACAAGAGAAGACAGAGGTGCACTGTCCCGTTGTCTTCTCAAGTGTGCTGTGTGGTTTTTGGCGCCTTAAATGTGTTGTACAGAATAGATACCAATTTGCCCAACAACAAGTTCTCTTTCACAGGAAGTTCAAGATGGATCCACACTACGATAGCTAGTGAAGCAAGTCGGATGAATGTATAATGTACTTGAGGTTTGTTAGCCAGTAGTTCTTTGTCGGGCATGTCATTACGCCAGCGTTCGACGTCAAAGCCGTATTACACGCCTGGCGCATGTAAAATCAAAAGTCAACCATAAATGAGAGCTCGGCGCGCATTCTTCATCATAAGTTGGCGATCTCGGCCGCCACAAAGAGAGCAGCCGCCCCCGCCTTTGGGGAAGGCCTTTTCACTGCGGGTGGAGTCGCCCGCGTCGAGGGCCAGAGCGCCGCCGCTCGGGCTGCTGATTGATGCATCGATTTTGGGAGTCGGCGGCGGTGAGCGCTGCGACAGCGAGGGGTACCCGGCAATCTGGAAACACGCTGCGCTGCGAAAGGCGCGGCGGCATTTTCAGTCCGGTCATTATGTGTCATTACGCTTTGTCTCTCTCGAAATCTCCGTTGCCTCGGGTGCGGCGAGAGAAAGGGGGGGTGGAAAGCGGTTTCCTGCCGGGAGGGTACGCCAAGCTGTGTGGCGAAAAGGAGGAAATGCGTGCAAGCACTGAGCAGCAGGGCATTGAAAGTTGAGAAATAACGTTGAACGAAGGAAATGGGTTCACTATCGCACGCATTGCAAAAGGGAGGGCCCTGTACCACCACATGATCATAATGTTCTGGTGGTCACGATGAACTGGTCTACAGCTGTGATTCGCACAGGATAGTGCTAGCGCATACGTCGATGAGTAGTCGACCCTGACCAACGAATCGATCGGGCCTTCGACACGCTCATTCCCCGTCAAGGGAGAGTCGAAAGGTATAGGGAGGTTTAACCAGAGCGGAAAATCCGGTTTTATGCTCTACACTGGGGAGATTTGAAAGGTGAGATGAAAATAGAGGCAGAGAGACCCGTCGCACAATCACAGTGGATCACGATCGCTCTACACTATGGCAGCACAGGATCACGTGAAATAAACATAAATTCATGCTAAACCCGTTTGTGCCGGTCTGATGTCCTTGAAAATTCAGCAGTGTCTTCGTCGGCTTCAACCGAGATCGCTTATGAGGTCGGCATTGCAAAATGGTTTCCTCTGATACTCGTCTGTGACCCAAGCGATCTAGCTGATTTGCGAGCGGTATTCTGTGTGTAGCGAGGGAGACAACTCGGTTCTCCTCGCGATCGCAGTCAACATTTCATTGCAAAAGGCCAAAGACTTCCTTTCCTGCAGGGTGGTCTCGCGTTGGCAGAGGTCAGTTGGCATTCGAAGGCGGAGGGAAGGGGCCAGCTAGTGCAGCCGATTGTTTTGAAAACTTGGAGTGCTCCACACGAATGACATGATGACAGGTGCACTCGCCTTGCTTCCTACACAGAATTCAGGAGCAGCCTGATCGCATGTTCTTTAACAGCTTGGATGCATGTGTGGAGCAGCTTTTCCCTAACTATTTTTTCTGAAGCCTGCCGTTAGGCATAATACTGTGGAGCATCAAATTCGCACAGTACGAGCAGTAGCCACTTGAACTGCCTGCATATAGGCGCCCTTCGTGAGTTGCCAAGCTTCTTGTTTCATAGTGATGTCTGGAAATAGAAAGACCTGCTGACGCAGTACTTGGCGCTTGTCTTGTAGATCGGGATCCTCATACGGGCTGTTGCGACTCGGGGTAGCGTTCAGGCCAAGAATCCTCCAGCCGCATTGATGAGTACGTCCGGGGATAGGAGCGAAGGAAAAAGGTTTATTTTACATTAGTTACACTGGCTCCAGATATGGGAATTCACTCCACGTAGGAGCACATTGAGTGTCTGAGCTCACACCAAGACACGCCAGCGCATCCAACTGCACCAAAGGTGTCCGCTCTTAAAACAGCCGTCTTCCTTAGGAGTCTGATGACTGCATCTCGGCCAATCACAAGCGTCGAACCGCTCGAAATATCCCTCCCCTGACGACGCACCGTTCTTCCGGATTCCGCCTCCAATGGTGCATAATCACCCCCGCATACGAGACGACCACGTGGCCATCTGGGAAACTCGGAGTCGACACAATTCCCACGGTAGTCCTCAACGTTGTCCCCTCTCATCAATTAGTTGAGCTTGTCAGGGTCAGGTTCAGGTTCAGGTAGGGGGATCTTCGTGGTAAATATCGCCTCCAAGGAGGACGGCAGTTGTTGAACTTCTTTGTTTGCGCGTCACTGTCTATGCCGGGCCCTAAAGTACCTAAGGAATTTCCTTTGGCGTGTTGGCACGTAACAGAGCCCCCTGAATGGCAAATAGAACGTGACTCGCGTCAACTTGCGTTGCATATGTCTCTCCCCTTCGTGCTGCTTCATCATGCCATTCTGGCTGTACTTCTCAAACTTGCTTTATTCTTTTCAGTGTGCTTCATCTGTTTCTAGTCTTCGCTGTGTGCAAGGTTATTTCATTTTTTCTTTTGCTTCTGTTGCTTACAAGGCAATCCACTTGTTGACACATGAACGAACACTGAATCACACAAACACGTGAGCGACCAACTGCATTTTTCGTGTCCGGGCACAACTTTGTAAGCACTAATTGTAAATATGTGCGGGGTGATTTGCGTTCAGGTGCTGCAGATGTGTCGTGCTCTCGACAGTGCATCTCTAGCATGGCGGGCTGCGTTTGATTGACGAATTACGTCACCCCCTGTGGGGATGCGCGACTCTCACGCGTCCCCTGATATGTTGTTTTCCCCGCATGCATGGCTCCGGTGTCCTGTAATCCGGCTTCGCGTGCGCCGCCCCACTTCGACGGACACCGGAATGAACGAACGCGATCGTTCGAGCGCATCACCGTTCGCGTGACCGTACACACGAATAGGCGTTGGTGTCCAGCATGGGGGCGAACGTACTCGCTCGCTTTCCGGTCGCAGTGAGTCCAAGTTCCTCCATTTCTCTCCTGTCCATCGGCATCTTCTCTGGATACTGATTCGGCTAACAGGCGTGAGTGTATGAAAGGTGCAATAAATGCCCTTGTGATTGTGTCCAACACTGTGTTGCTGTCCCTTTGTCCCAAGAGTACGTGTGAGACCCCCCCATAGGTCGGCCCCAAACTCACTCATAAGTCCACTCGCTCAGGCTCATACCGGCCCGTGACACCACCGACGAGCCCGGCCGAGTGCAGACGTGCTCTACGAAACCGACCTGCGCTGCCACGCGTGCCCTTAGGCATGGCCTTGTTTTGAGAGGCGCAGCAGACGTGCGCTGTCGACGGCGCGAGCGCTGCAGCTCGAATGGACCGTCGTCGAGTGCACTGATCACGCGGGCAGCGGCAATGTCGCCGTGCTCGCCGAGTGTGCCTTACTGGGTTTTCCATGTCAAAGTGAAAGTTGCTCCATTCGGGCCTTCTAAATAAAAGAGAAAGATGCGCCAAGTCTGAATGAAACATATCTGGTAGGTGTGTGGCAATCTGATACATTCCAGACGTCGAAGCTGCATGGTTCTCTTCGTTGGGTGTGTCGGCTCCCTCGCTCGTATTTTTGGGCAAGAGTCCCCGCGCAGGGATGCAGCGTCACCGTACGGCTGACCTCCAACGCGGAAAGCGACGTGAAAAACACGATTTCTGGATTACTGGTTAATGAAAACAAACCACCGCGCATATATAGGCTGCTTATTCGAATGAGATGTACGCAAGGTAACTTTTGTTTTATAATTATCGAGCACTGCGCTTCAAAGCAAATTCGATAGGGCGGCGACACACGTTGCGCTGCGTTTATGTTCGACCACGCCGTCGCACGCGCCGCACGAGAACCGTTGCGCATCCGTGCAGTGTAAGATCCTTCGGGCTTGATCACAGCGGCGTCGCGCAGTGCTGGCACGTGGTTCGGTGTCGTCACCTTGGGGATGGATAATATTTGTTAAAATTAAATTACGGCGTGCCGAAACCACTATCAGATTGAGGCACGTTGTAATGGGGGACCCCGAAAGTTTGGACTACCTGGGATTCTTTAACGTGCACCTAAATCTACGTACACGGGTGTTTTTTCGCCCCAATCGAAATGCGGCCGCCCTGGCCGCGATTCGATCCCGCGAACTCGTGCTTAACAGTCCAACACCACTAAGCAACCGCGGCGGGTGATTATATTCATGAATGCAAATGCGCTAGCAAGCCAACCGCTTTACAAGCAGCAAATGTTGCGAGTTGCGCCTTCGCGTTCCTTGACTCCGCGAACATTCGATCGTGAGATAAGTGCCGATTCAGCGAGAGTACACGCTTTTATTCCATACTGGTAGTATACGTCAACATAACTGATAGCAAAAATGGCTAAGAGAAACCACGCAGCTTGGTGCCAGTCTTCATTCATCGGCACATTTATGGCCAAGCCCACCTATACATATTTCTTTTTTTTTTTGTACACGATTGATGTTGTTGTTATATTTCTTTTGTCTGTTAATATGTCTGATTTTGCTGATTTTCCTATCACCTCTTCGGATTTATAGGTATTATACCCTCTCTACTAATGGAGGAAAGTCCAAATCCGGGTCAGTTAGTACATCGTTTACAGGTTTGTATGGTGATGATTGCATTAGCACAACTTCGGTGTGCTTGCTCGAAAAGGAATTTTCTTTTTTTAGGTCGGTCGCGATAGATTCGATGTATGTCGTACCTTTGTCATTGCCTTGTGATTAGTGCTGGTTGTGCTGTGCATGCTCTGTTAGCCTCGCTGGGAATGGGCCGTTTTCAACTAAGCACAGTTGTTAGTTCAGTCGTTGTGGTGTGAATTTCCTTCTTTTGTCCTTCGTCTTTTTGACTGTTTTTTCTTGTAAACCTTTACTAATGTTCTGCTTAAATGACGAGTATATTGCTGCAAATAGTCAACTTATTTTTATTATTGATATGATATATAAGGAGATATTGACGCACAATTTAAGAAGCCGGCTACTCCTTATCTCTTGAGTGGTTCCATCATACCACAGGGTTCAAGATTACGTATCAAATAACCTTTTCACGCCATATCAAGGACTTGTCACGCAACGTTTTCACAGGAAGGCTACGACGTAAGAAACACATGGTACATACAATATACAAGGTAAATGTCTCCACAGTTATGTAGAAAAAAGTATCAAAAATACAAATGATACTGTCGCCTAATAACACAGTCTCTAGTCAGTGGGTGGTACATAGATCGTGTGAATGCATTATCACATATAGTCATAACAGAGCAGCCAACATAACATAATCCACAAACACATGCATATATACAGCCACATTGAAATGCAAGGAAAATTAAATCGTTAATAACGTCCAACAATGTTGCTGTCTTCAAGAAAAGTCTTTAATGCTTGTAAAGCGCTCTTCTGCAAGGACGTTGTTGACCAAGGACCCAAAAGTTTCTTTAAACTCAAAGGTCTGCGGTCTAATTTAATTAGGGTTGATTTAAGTCGGCATCTTGGTGTGTCGTGATGTCGGAAATCTCGAAGGAAGTGATATATATCTTTGTATACAGATACACTATCACATTCGGGGGTTTCCGCACGGCCAATTCTGTGTAAGAAATGATTCGATGAAATCGATGAATAAGGGTTTCCAGAGTTCTGTCTAATGACAATGAAAATTTCAATTCAATAAACGGATCAGTATGATATAAATCCGAACTCTTAGAATTCTCGTCAAACCAAGTGTTTCTACACATTTTGATAGACGTTGTCCTTATAATGCAGCGTAATTCATTCTTTGATATTGGGAGCTGAACCGCATCATCTTTGAAGTGTGCTTGTTGTGCTGCTTCATCGGCTGCTGTGTTGCCAGGAATGTTACAACGCCCTGGTATCCACTGGAATGCTATTGCATGTTTCGCTTCGCTCGCCTTTGTGAAGTCTTTTAGTGTTTCGTGTATTATGCTGTTACTGAATGTTTCCCTTTTATGCTGCAGAGTGATGTTAGAGCCGCCTGTGAATCGCTGAAAATTACCCGTTTTTGCGTATCTCTTACTGACAATATAAATTTTATGGCACATAGGATTGCGAACAGTTCAGCCGTTGTGGACGAAGTCGCACGAGATAACATAAATGATTCTTGTTTGTTGAGGCGTGATATAATGAATGACGAAGTTGAAGAGGTTGCTGTGCTGGATCCATCTGTATAGACGTGCGTGTATCCTGAATACCGCATATATATCTGCTAAAGAGCTAGTTATTGAGCAGCTTGAATAAACATGTATTTTTTTTTCTGAATATCTCGTCTACTGACAATTCGATTTTTGGAAGTGTAAGCAGCCATGGAGGATATTCGACGTCTGAGTTCAAAAATTAATTTCTTGGTATCATGTGAAGGTTTTCTCGAATTTCTATATGAACATAACTTCTATCTCGTTTCGTAATGCCTAGAGCCAATGGGTGCCTTTTATGCTGTGTTTCAAGACGGAAATAATGACGGCATGTTTCTGTAGTTCGCATAACTAGAAATGGTGATTGGCGAGCCTCAGCCATTGCAAGAAAACTAGAAGTAGCTCGTGGAGCTCCTCGGCATATGCGTAGTCATCTAGCTAAAAGTCTTTGAAGTCGCTCTTCTGACGTGTGGGAAAGTCCGTGTAAGATGTGCGCGGAATACGCATTTTTTTGTCGTATCAATGCATTGTAAACAGTCAGCATGGACGATGCTGATCCGCCCCATGATGTGCCTGCAAGTCTGCGAAGTACAGTCACTATAGCATTGACCTCGTTTACGAGTTTTTTTATGTGGGGTGCCCAGGATAGCTGCTGTTGCGTACTCCAGGGTAGCGTATCGTATTGCTCCCGAGTTGTAGCGACGCCTGCCTATTGAAGCTCGACCGACGTTACTTATTGAGTAGCGTGGCGTTGTCGGCGGACTGCAGGCATCCGGTAGTCCATGGCGACCAAGCAAGGGCGAGACGATTTCTAGTGCGAAGCTTGCACGGTTTATTCAAAGGTAGACGAAATAAAATGAGAAGAGCATGAAGTGATTAAAAGTACATTTCGGAGCCCCTTAAATAGGCTCTCTACAATCGTGGGCGGGATCTTGCTTCCGTCGATGTCACGTGACCGGCACAGAAAGAGAGCCCCTCCTCCTCTGGTTATACCGAGCCTGCTGATAGGAAGAAGTCGTCCCGCCTCCTGGAATTGTAGACGCCTGTCCGCCTCTTCTGCGCGTTGCGGGTTCGTGGAATTCTCTTCTAGGTCCAATTCGAGGAAAGGGCCTCTCTAAACCCTCACACACACACGCACACGCACACGCACACGCACGCACGCACGCACACGCACACGCAAGAGGTCTGTACACTGCAGGGCTTCCGGCAGACAGGTAGACACTTGAAACGGTCATGGCGAATTAGGAAGTCACGCTTCATTTCGACGAGGCCTGGTGGAAGAAGGTCGCGTGAGCGAAAGTTCTTTGTGCACGAGGTGCGGGACGCCAACCATCGCAGGAGAAGTCACGCCTCATTTCGATGAAGATGGTCGGATGAAATTCCTTTCGCCACGTGGTGTCAGACGCCAACCCTAACACTGCCTATTAAGTATTGTGCCGAGAAATCGATGCTGTGTGACAATAATTAGAGGGTGTCCTTCCAGATTAAGAGTGAAATATTTCTAACCGCCGCCGAGTGAAAGGCAATACAGCTGTAGTTGCGTGTGACAGAACCATCCCTCTCTCTCTCAGAAATTGGTTAATGATATTTATGCCGTCTTGCAATGCCATCCGAAGTAGTTGAGCATTAGACCCAGATGTCCAAATAATCATATCATCTGCATACAGGGAAAACTTTAACTGTGATGGCAGTTTTCTTGTTAAATCAGCCATGACGCAGTTAAAAAGAAAGGGGCTGAGGACGCTTCCCTGTGGTCCTTCCTGTTTGACAACAGGTTCAGCACTCTTTCCCTCACCCGTCCGAACAAATATTTTGCGACCTGATAAAAATTCAGAAATACGTCGCAATGACCTGCCGGACAGTCCGAGTTCCAACATGCTTAGCGGAACATGAACGTGACTAACAGTGTCACTCTTGATGTCTAGGAATACTGCTATCGTCATGTTTCCACGTGCACGCTCGTGTTCCACACACGTTACTATATCTAATATTGCCTCCATTGTGCATCTATATTTTCTAAAACCTACTAAGTAGTTGGACAACACATCCGTTTCATTACACCACCATTGAAGTCGCGCGTCAATAATTTTCCTGATTACTTTGCATAAACAACATGTCAAACTAACTGGCCGGAAGGATTCAAGGCACAAGGGCGTCTTACCTGGTTTTAAATATTGCATATGATTCGAGCGACTTTCTAAGAGTCAGGTACACAGTTTATTCTATCCCCATAAGTTATTGTAGATGTCTAAGAGAGCATTTGTACCTGTCGGACCGAGGTTTCTTAGCATATTGTGCGTAATGCCGTCCGGCCCAGCAGCGGACTTTTGGCGACATGGGGCAATTGCACATTCAAGCTCGCTTAATGTGAAAGTATGATGTAATTCAGGATGTTGGGCCCCGTAGCAAGTAGTAATTTTCTGCTTAGCTAACACTACTGAAATATCAAAAGCAGGTCTGGAAATAAGCTCTCAAAATTCATTTGCAACTACTATCTCACACGTGTCCCGAGCTACAGCGAGAGCACGAAATGAGAAGCTCTGTGTTACAGGTCCGCTTAAAGTACAAATTACTAGAAAAATTCGTGGGACAGATGTGTGAGGAGACAGCGTGCCGCAGAAATCGCGCCAGCGCCGTTTGCCTAACTTATCCATGCGTCTGCGCATTACATTGTGTATTTTCTGAGCGTTTTTCTTTGCTTCTAAACTTCCGCTCCGTCGGTACGCCCTTTGGGATCGGCGCCTGATGGCTCTTAGGTGTCTCTCCGTCAACTGCAGCATAGTCTTTTGGAATTGAGACCTTTTTTTGTGCATATGTTCATATTGTCCTGCAAGAATTCTGTAAAGCTTCCCACCGTTGCATGTTGATTAATTTGATTCGTTAGGCGGTAACGAAAAGCTTGCCAGTTGGTTATTCTGCTGTAACGCCTGATATTGTAGTGCATGCTAGGGTGATTTACAAGGATGGGAAAATGATCACTTCCGCGCGTTTCCATATCTGTTGTCCTTCCCACACCATTTACTAGATCATGTGAACGCAGGGTAACATCTATGCAGCTTGAATAATTATATCCACGAAGAAAGGTTGGCGGCTTAAAACAGTCAAGTTATAACAGGCCGTGTAAGTCAAGTTCAAGTTATAACAGGCCATAAGAGGCCGTGTCGTCGGAAGCATCGAGAATGTGAAGCGGGTCAAGGGGCTGGACACGACCTAGTGATTCGCCGCGCAGTAAGGTGGGAGGACAGTGAGACGGGCTACACACAAGCATAGAGGATAATCCAGATACAGTGGCGAGGACAGCAAACGGGAGAGGTAGGGCCTTGCGACGTAGAAAAATAGGCGACGGTGTAAAAAGTACTGTAGCGTTTGGCGCGGTAGAGCAAGATACGGGCACAAGCACAGACATTTCGGGTGGTATGTCCGTATCGGACACAACGGTGAGCTTGGAGGCTTTGTCTTCAGAAGGGTCAGGCAGCGGGGCATCGGCAAGCGGGAAAAGCGCCACTTCGGCCCGGGCACAGTCGATGATGGCACGATAGCGAGACAAGAAGTGCCAGCCGAGAATAATGTCATGTGAACATCAAGACAGCACGACGAATTCAACAACATAGACAGTGCCGTCGATGATCACCCTTGCAGTACATTGAGCAAGCGGGGCTATATGCTGCGCAATCGCGGTGTGTAGAAGCATACCAGACAACGGTGTTGTGACCTTGTGGAGCTTACGAGAACGCTTTTCGTAGATAACAGAAATTGCAGCCCCAGTATCAATAAGCGCGTTTGTGGCGGTTCCTCCGACGAAAACGTCCAATAAATTGCGTGGCGACTGTGCAGGCCTTGTAGAAGTCGCGAAGCTTGCAATTCGTGCCTGCGGAACTGCAGCAACTAGTTTCCCTCGCTAGGTGACTGGCGGCGACGCAAGGGGGAAAGCGAGCGACGACGCGGTGATGGCGAACGATGGGTGCCGACAGGGCGTCGAGGAAGTGGCGAGGACTCTGGGTTGGGAAGCATCGCATGCCCGGTAATATCGTGGAAATAGCCATGTCCAGGCGTTGCGACAGCAGCGTTAGCAGGTGGCATGCGACGATGGCAGAAGCGCGCGACATGGCCGGTGACACCGCAAGCGAAGCATATGGGCTGGTTGTTGCGTGTCCTTCGAACTGTCCTTCGAGATGCAATTGCAGGCGACGTGGGAGGAGGTGCGGCTTGAAGTCGCATTGGCGCAGGAAAGGCGAACGTCGGCGGCGCAGGTCGCGCGGCGACTTCGGCATAGGTCAGAGGTGCAGCCACGGGAGGGCAGCGTTGAACTGAAGGTAGCGACTCGGCAAGTTCCTCGCGAATGGCCCGCCCAATGGGTGCAGCCGGAGATGTGTCAGGCTGGGGAGGTTGATCGTTGAGAGGCAGCATAGACAGTGGGCGCGCCACCTCCTCACGAATGAAATCCTTAATCTCAACAGAGAGCGATGATGCTGGCGTGGAGCTGGAGCGAAGGGGTGAGGCGCGAGAGAGAGAGTCGCCAGGTGCAACAGCGCTGCGCGCAAGGGCCCTTTGTCGACGGAGCTCATCGAAGCTCTGGCAAAGAGTGACGACAGCAGCGACAGAAGTGGGGTTTCGCGCCAAGAGCATTTGAAATGCGTCGTCCTCGATGCCCTTGAGGATGTGCTTCACCTTGTCCTCTTCACTCATGGTGGGATCGACGCGGGCGCAAATATCCACGACATCCTCTGTGTAACTGGTGTAAGTCTCGCCGGGCTGTTGAGCGCGCTGGCGTAGGCGCTGTTCAGCACGGAGTTTTCGCAACGCCGCGCGACCGAAGACTGGCGCGAATGCTGTTTTGAAAGCGGACCAGGTTTGTAGTTCCCGTTCATGGTTGTGGAACCAGAGGTTCGCAACGTCAACCTGATAGAAGATGACGGTGCGTAGCTTTGTCGGGTCATCCCACTTGTTGTGACGACTGACGCGCTCATAGGTATAGAGAGCCAATCTTCTACGTCAGTCTCACCTGATCCGCTAAAAACAGGAGGGTCCCACTGCCGCTGGACGGCGCCGCACATGATAGGAGCGGCGGATCCTCCAAGCGGATTGTTGGGAACCTCGTTCATGGTAGCGGCTGGAGCAGTTGTCAAAGTTCGGCTGCGAAGTTCCAGGGTGAGGTCGGGGAGTGCAGCACGCAAGAGGCACAGCCTATTTGCACCGGCAGTACACGAACGCTGATCGTCCGCTTGGTTTGGTTTGGTTTGGTTTGGAGCCTGTAGATATAGCACAACCCACTACGGGGGATTGGCCATGAATCGGGCGGCAGTGGGTTCAGTGGGTCCGCACCGTCGACACAAGAGCGTCTTCTTCGTCCTCCTCTTCTCCACAATAATAATAATAATAATAATAATAATAATAATAATAATAATAACAGCAACAACAATATGAAGACCATGGCATCACACTGACGCTAGCTGGAGTTTGGTTGCTATATTCGAACATTGAAACCGTGACACACGTTTTCACCTACTTAATTACCAACCGGTTATCGTGAAATTAACGAAAATATCGTTTTTTTAGAAAACAGTTTCTCGGTATAAACTGATTCAATGCTTGCTCTTATATCGTTTCTTTATAATGACCTGTGAAACGTGAGAGATGATAGTCGATCGTCGTCATTTTTCATTGTGTTTGCATTTATAGACAGAACTGATTCTGTTGACATCGACGGGAAGGACGTCGTTCACAGTTATAACACCACGAACGGGCACGTAAACAAAACCATCGCATCCAGACTTGAAGCCGCCCGCAAGACACACAGCGGTGCTGTCCTCGATACACTCGGCACTCGAGAGTAACCCACGGAATTATTTTTTCGCGCCAACCTATCCGGAACGAGAATTGTCGAGCAGGGGCGCTTAGATCCCCCCACCGCAGTGCTGATAAATTTGGGAGTCAATAATGAAATTGAGAGCGCTGTTTCCAAGCCACTCGAAGTCGCTCTTGGAAAACAAAAGCTCGCGTAATGATTGTGCCGACGCCAACGTTATTGCAACGCTAGAAATCAAACAGAGGCGCTGGCCGCGACGCTAACTCGATCGAGTGAACGACAACTACGCTGGGGAAGCTGGCAACGAGGGCTGCTGCAATAAGCGGCAGCGCGCAGAGAAAAAGCAAACCAGGCGAAGGAGACGCGGCGGCGATAGACGTGGCACCGCTATAAGGAGGCCGCACGGCAAAGCCGATTGGCGCGCACCACCATCGCTTGTGTTCGACGACAACAAGATCACAACAACGGGCTCGCCCAATTGCAGCGAGTACTCCGCCCACCGTGCAAGTCGCGTCGTCTTTTGGTTTCAGATTGCTGCGTTGTCAGCGCAGCTGCTGCGAGTTATCGCGACCCACAGCGGCTGCTGCGCGCCGGGATGCCGTGGCGGACGGATATTGTTCGGCTCACAAATTGCGCGCGCTTCATTGTTGGTGGCGAGGTCGCGAGCTCTGCTTTTTGTTCCCCTTACGCACGCACACATTTGTACGCGTCCTCGTCTCTGCCTCGAGCGGCACATTGCGGCATATCGATATGTCACTTCTTTCACGCGCCACTGTCACAAAATGCGCGTGACACCAATTTTTTTTTTTTTTTCGAGGAGGTACAGTCAACCACAAAAGTTTACGGACCACGGTATATCAGGAAACGTTCAATTTCCGAGCAGCCTGTAACGGTAGTTAGTAAAACCGAGCATACAAGTTTGTTCACATATTAATTCCATAGCCTGCAAATGGGGATGCTATAGGCTGCGCTGAGTGGCTGCGCAGATATTCAGCTTTTTCTCAGATATCGTGTTCCGTGAAATTTTGTAGTTGACTGTACGTTGGCGCCATGCTAATAGGCATTCTTTATTTCTTTCACTGAGGGTATGTATGGTGCACCACACATACGAAGCATAGTCTGATAACATAGGACGTAACTTGCCCCAGCGGCGATTGCATAACATTACCAGTGCGACCGTGACGAGAGTTGTCAGATGCGAGATTCCTACGTGCTTTTGTGAACGGGCGCGCATTGACGACGTGACAGCTGCGGTGACTTGACGACTCAGTTTGCGCAGGCTGGGCTTTTTTTTTTTTTTTAATGTGTTTGTGGTATGAAGGAAAAGTGGGGCTGCCGAATCGATCGGTGATTCCGTGCCACGGCAGGCGTGCAGGAGGGCAACCAGGGGGAGTGCTCGTCGTCTTTGTGCTGGCCGAGGAACGAGAAGACGCCCCATTGTCGGTGCTCGAATTTATGAACGACCCGTCTTCAGGGGCAAAAGGGGAGAATCGATCACGTGACCCTCCTCCCCCTTTCGGAGCACCTCGATCGCAGCACGCCCCTTTTGTTTCGAGGTGTCGTCATGGCGACCAGGCCCGGCCGCGCTCTTCCCATGGCGCGCCCATCGTCCACACGCCCTTATAAGTCCTGCGGGTCACGCGCTGCACGGCGTAGCGCGCTGTCCCGGGAACGCAGTCGGCCACGAGATGCCCGCACATAATGAAGCGTGCCTAACGATGCCCGCCGCCGCAGTGCCGGCCGTGACGAGCGAGCGAATGCTGCTGCCCGGCTCGCGGCGCCCTGCTCTCTCGTCCACGCGCGTCTCCGCCGGTTCATCTTCGCGCGCGCCCGCTGCATAAGTGGACAGCGCACATGCGCGCACACATATATATATACGTAAGGGAAAGTTTCTAAGGAGTCCTGTGCAGAATATTCGCAAATGTAAGAATTCATTCAACGCAAACAGGCAATATTTATTGATTAGCTTACTTGAGGAAGCTGAATAGACAGTTTTCCTCCGCCTTCAGGGTTTCCCTAAAAAAAATGAAAATGAAAGCCTTACAATGTAGCTACCTGGTTGCAAAACAAATCAAAAACAAAAAATAATTCATGTCTAATCACTTCGCGCGATATCTCCCCAGTATAAACGCCTGCAAAACGCAAGACAAAGAGGACATCTACCTGATTCTTTCTCCCACTTGACCGAAAGTAAGCAGCGGTGTAAAGGTGCACGTCGGGTGGAGCGCAAGACAACAAAATGGCCGCCATTGCGACATAACCCAAGTAAATCTCTCAACGCCGACACGTCCGTAGCTGTGCGGGGTGTTTTTTATTTATCACAAATACCTACAGCACCCGAGTTGGGCATTATCGTAGGGGGGTTAATTAACAAACATAAAAGTCAACTTCGGGAACAACGGCATCATATCATCTGGGGTATTCGAAATACAATAATCGTAATTAGTAAAGAAAGAAAACACATCCAATACCAACAACATCCGATTATAAAATTTGTTACACAATGCATAAAATGGCACACTAAAAATATTGTCTAAAACAGATTCACGTAAAGTTCTCTATGGCAGATGAAAAATTGGGTGCAGACACTATCTCATCCGGGAGCAAATTCCACTCTGCAATTGTTAGCGGAAAGAATGAAAACTTAAATACATTAATACGACTTTGGTAGGCCCTTATTTTCTTGGAATTGTCGCGTCTTTTAGATTGATACTGAGGTGGTTTTAAATATATGTTCTTATCGATTCCTGTGTTACCACTGTTAATGTTGTGTAAAAGCTTTAACCTGATTATATTTCTGCGTGTGTACAGCAACTTCCATCCTAGATTTTTCCTGATTTGCGAACCTCTAATTTTGTAGTCGTAGATGCCCGTGACGAATCTTGCAGCCCTTTTCTGAACACGCTCTAACTTATCTTCAAGAACTTTTGTGAAGGGGTCCCTCGCTGCGCAAGCGTATTCTAACACCGGCCTAATATTTCTAAGATACAAAGCTTCCTTCAATGGTTTTGGCGCATACTTGAAGTTCCTGTGGAAAAGGTGCAAAAGGCGCCACGCTTTAGCGCTTGTTGTGTCAATGTGGGAGGTCCAGTCTAATCCCGCAGTTAAAATGACGCCCAGGTATTTGACTTCGTCAACGGATTGTACTAAAACATTTAGTTGCTTAGTTTAGTATTTTAGTTTTGTAGCTTCGTTATCGTTCTTGCCGTTACAAAACCGAATGTACTTAGAATAAACTAAAGATAATGTCCGGCGATAATGATACTCCCCATTGCGAAATTTCAGCGCAGCTTCATACTTCTTTTCATTTGGCGATATATAGAGGCAAAGAGTTCAGACCGAAATCACCACACCGACTGGCAGTGGGCCAGTGCGGTCAGCGCCTTCGCAGAGGAAGAGCCTCAGTGGCAACGCTGGCATGATGAGCGGCATCGCAGCCAGCTGTGGAAGACGACGACAAGGAAGGCGCGAGCGATATATTGAGGCAAAGAATTCAGACTGCGATCACGACACCGACTGGCAGTGGGCCAGTGCGGTCAGCGCCTTCGCAGAATAAGAGCCTCTGTGGCAACGCTGGCATGATGAGCGGCATCGCAGCCAGCTGTGGAACACGACGACAAGGAAGGCGCGAGCGATATATTGAGGCAAAGAATTCAGACTGAAATCTCCACACCGACTGGCAGTGGGCCAGTGCGGTCAGCGCCTTCGCAGAGGGAGAGCCTCTATAGCAACGCTGGCATGATGAGCGGCATCGCAGCCAGCTGTGGAACACGACGACAAGGAAGGCGCGAGCGATATATCGAGGCAAAGAATTCAGACTGTGATCACGACACCGACTGGCAGTGGGCCAGTGCGGTCAGCGCCTTCGCAGATTAAGGGCCTCTGTGGCAACGCTGGCATGATGAGCGGCATCGCAGCCAGCTGTGGAAGACGACGACAAGGAAGGCGCGAGCGATATATTGAGGCAAAGAATTCAGACTGCGATCACGACACCGACTGGCAGTGGGCCAGTGCGGTCAGCGCCTTCGCAGATTAAGAGCCTCTGTGGCAACGCTGGCATGATGAGCGGCATCGCAGCCAGCTGTGGAAGACGACGACAAGGAAGGCGCGAGCGATATATTGAGGCAAAGAATTCAGACTGCGATCACGACACCGACTGGCAGTGTGCCAGTGCGGTCAGCGCCTTCGCAGATTAAGAGCCTCTGTGGCAACGCTGGCATGATGAGCGGCATCGCAGCCAGCTGTGGAAGACGACGACAAGGAAGGCGCGAGCGTTATATTGAGGCAAAGAATTCAGACTGTGATCACGACACCGACTGGCAATGGGCCAGTGCGGTCAGCGCCTTCGCAGATTAAGAGCCTCTGTGGCAACGCTGGCATGATGAGCGGCATCGCAGCCAGCTGTGGAAGACGACGACAAGGAAGGCGCGAGCGATATATTGAGGCAAAGAATTCAGACTGCGATCACGACACCGACTGGCAGTGGGCCAGTGCGGTCAGCGCCTTCGCAGATTAAGAGCCTCTGTGGCAACGCTGGCATGATGAGCGGCATCGCAGCCAGCTGTGGAAGACGACGACAAGGAAGGCGCGAGCGATATATCGAGGCAAAGAATTCAGACTGTGATCACGACACCGACTGGCAGTGGGCCAGTGCGGTCAGCGCCTTCGCAGATTAAGAGCCTCTGTGGCAACGCTGGCATGATGAGCGGCATCGCAGCCAGCTGTGGAAGACGACGACAAGGAAGGCGCGAGCGATATATTGAGGCAAAGAATTCAGACTGCGATCACGACACCGACTGGCAGTGGGCCAGTGCGGTCAGCGCCTTCGCAGATTAAGAGCCTCTGTGGCAACGCTGGCATGATGAGCGGCATCGCAGCCAGCTGTGGAAGACGACGACAAGGAAGGCGCGAGCGATATATCGAGGCAAAGAATTCAGACTGCGATCACGACACCGACTGGCAGTGGGCCAGTGCGGTCAGCGCCTTCGCAGATTAAGAGCCTCTGTGGCAACGCTGGCATGATGAGCGGCATCGCAGCCAGCTGTGGAAGACGACGACAAGGAAGGCGCGAGCGATATATTGAGGCAAAGAATTCAGACTGCGATCACGACACCGACTGGCAGTGGGCCAGTGCGGTCAGCGCCTTCGCAGATTAAGAGCCTCTGTGGCAACGCTGGCATGATGAGCGGCATCGCAGCCAGCTGTGGAACACGACGGACAAGGAAGGCGCGAGCGATATATTGAGGCAAAGAATTCAGACTGTGATCACGACACCGACTGGCAGTGGGCCAGTGCGGTCAGCGCCTTCGCAGATTAAGACCCTCTGTGGCAACGCTGGCATGATGAGCGGCATCGCAGCCAGCTGTGGAACACGACGGACAAGGAAGGCGCGAGCGATATATTGAGGCAAAGAATTCAGACTGTGATCACCACACCGACTGGCAGTGGGCCAGTGCGGTCAGCGCCTTCGCAGATTAAGAGCCTCTGTGGCAACGCTGGCATGATGAGCGGCATCGCAGCCAGCTGTGGAAGACGACGGACAAGGAAGGCGCGAGCGATATATTGAGGCAAAGAATTCAGACTGTGATCACCACACCGACTGGCAGTGGGGCAGTGCGGTCAGCGCCTTCGCAGATTAAGAGCCTCTGTGGCAACGCTGGCATGATGAGCGGCATCGCAGCCAGCTGTGGAACACGACGGACAAGGAAGGCGCGAGCGATATATTGAGGCAAAGAATTCAGACTGTGATCACCACACCGACTGGCAGTGGGCCAGTGCGGTCAGCGCCTTCGCAGATTAAGAGCCTCTGTGGCAACGCTGGCATGATGAGCGGCATCGCAGCCAGCTGTGGAACACGACGGACAAGGAAGGCGCGAGCGATATATTGAGGCTAAGAATTCAGACTGTGATCACCACACCGACTGGCAGTGGGCCAGTGCGGTCAGCGCCTTCGCAGATTAAGAGCCTCTGTGGCAACGCTGGCATCATGAGCGGCATCCAGGAAAATCCAGGCTTCACGGCGCTGTCGAGCTCGTTTTATCGACGGAAATCGGAAAATCCGCATTGCCCTACTGGGATGGCCACGGGAGGTGCAGCCGTAAACGAGACACGACGTTGGCATCGCGCCAAATTTCGATGGCAATAAAGTTTGAAAGGCGGTCCGTGCGCGCGCCAGCGAGGATGGTAAGGCTGACAAGTGAATGAAAGAACTTTAGTGGAGTTCCGGCGACGACGCGAACTCGTCGCGCACCCGGCTAGGCCCAGGTCGGGACTGGAATGTCTAGGCCACCGACCCGGTCACGGGCACGGCGGACAGCCACGATTCGCTTGTTTAGAGCGGGGCTACGCAAACGCGAGTGCCACTTCTCCTTGCTGAACTTGGCGTATCTCGAACTGCAATCACGGAGCATATGTGTGCTAGAGTGGAGGTCTACCCGCAGGAGGGGCAGGCGTCGTCGCGATGCACGTCGGGGTAAATAAACCGTTTAGAACGGCAAGACACGGATATGTGCCGGTCTGTAAGAGTAAGAGAGACGGCTGGCGCCCTGTTCCACTGACAAGTGCAGCGGCTGCCACGGCCGTACTCCACTCACTCGGAGGATAGAATCGAGTCCGGCCGTGCCCCTGCCAAATTGCTTCGGTCCTTACCCGCTAGGGCGCTGCGCATGCGCAGTTCGGCGTCGCAAAGGGCGGATTGTAAAAATGTTACCCGGTCCGATCGGAAAAACTCCGCCCGTTGAAAATCGCCGTCGGAAGTTGCGGGAGCGCGTCGCGCGCTGTCCAGGCGTCGCGACCATCGATCTCCCTGCGACTTTCGGCAGCTGGTTGGGAGGCGTCGAACGCTTTTGTGCATTTTTCCATCGGAGCGTCCGTCTCGTGGCCGCGCAGAAGCGACGGAATGCGGGCGTCTGCGATAGCTTGGCCGCGCACTTTCGGGGTCTCTGCGCGTGAAACGGACGCCGTCCATCATTGCAGCCTAATATTAGATGTTTGGGAGCATGAAAATAATAGTACAAATTAATATAAACTTATTTCTCGTCCAAAAGCTTAAGTGAAGTACTCACGAAACAGATAATAATTCCAAGTGCGCTGCAATTTTGTTACCAACCCGATTGAAGGCTCCATGGCGGAAACCAGTGGGTGCATGGTGCTGCTTTCTTTGTTATTGCCTTTTTTGTGCATGGTGGCGCCCGTATGAGTTCCGGTGCAGGGGACTAAACGGTTTGTCGTTCGCGGCGCCCGAAGTAGTCATTCCTTTTTTTCTTTTTCGCTGTCAGCACGCGTGCTCGTAAAATTTGGTTGTGTGCTTCTTAGGTCACAAGTCACCCCTGCTTTACTACAACCATAAGTCCCTTCTGCTCGAGTGCCTAGAGGGAAAAGAGCGAAGACAGATTCTCAATGGCATTGCTCAATGGCGCGTTCCTCAATGGCATTTGTCGCCTCTGGCAGTGCTTGCGCCTGACTGTCCTTCTCCCGCCTCCACTCTTGCCCTGTACCTCCCCTTACCTGGCGCTGTGCCGTTCCGGTAACTCAAAAGACAGTTATAACGTTTCGTACCCTTACTTGTACTTCCCACGCCAACCTTGTGCCACATTGAGGCTTCTCCGTGAGGGAATGAGTGCGTGACCTCTACTCAATACCCCTGTTTTCCACCCGTTTCCTCATGCCACCTCAGCAGAAACATTAAATAATAATTACTAATCCACCCCTCTCCGCGGTGGTCACCCGCTAGAAGATGGCGCGATGGCGCGTCACCGGAGCGCCTGCTCGACAGCGGTGGGTCGCGGTGTGTGCTGCCCAATCCGAAACGCAGAATCGCCTCCGTTCGGCACTGCGTGTTCTGTATGCGGTTGCCTGTTGTTGAAATAAGGCAGCGGCTGCACTCAAAGATCGCATTACCAAGATGCGTAATCTTCGGCCAATTTCTTGTATCGGCGTCAAACGGCTCATTGAGCGAAGGAGCCGGCGTCCGTCATCTCTAGCAGGCCGGCGAGTTCCCGTTGGCTGCGACGCCACGTGACCGGCGTGTCTCGGCGGAGCAGAGCGGGTTTACGTCTGCTTCCACGCTAGCACGTCAAGTGTTGCGTGAGGGGAGGGGTGCATCGCCGCGATTTCACGTCACTCTCGCTCTTTAAAGCCTTTGTTATCCGCGTGTTCCTTGTCTGCGTACGATCTCGCCTGCGTTCTAACTGCGCCTCGGAAAGGCCAAATAAAAACGCGCCAGGCACCTGAACGCGCTTGCTTGCCCGCAAGAAGTTCCCAACTCGAAGGACCGCTCAGCGGCCTTCAATTGGATATTAATGCCTTCGCACTCACAACTCAAAAGAATTGCTTAAGTGTCCTCGTATTCTTTTACTCCTGATAATTCCCATGCCGTTTCTTTTTTAATTATGCGTGTGCCAGCACTCAAACCTCATTATTCTTCCTGGGGACGATAAGCAAATAATTTATTTATTCGTTGATTTATTTAGGTATTCATTTATTTATGATTGAAAACTGGCAACTGCCACCGCGAAGGGGAACAATGCCTCCGACTATAAAGGGCGGTATCAAAGAAAAAAAAATGTTCCAGTGGGCCGAGGACTATATTTGAACTTTGTTTCATTTACGCTCTTATCTAAATACAATCTAGACCATCCGAACCTGTAACGTTGCTTTTTTACAATATTATTTTCTAATTCTCATTATTATTACATGAAAAGAGGTATCCGTCACCATTATAAGTGGCTAAATTTTTGCAGGGAAGCTGTCTACGGCTAACATCTGGCGGATCGCGTCCGTCCGTAGACCAAAAATTTTTCGTACGTGGGCCAACCCCAAAGATTTTCCAACATCCTGCCATACCTGCGGCGGAGCTGAAGCAGGCGTTAAGCACTCCCCATACGTAGGCCGATGGTGAAGGTAGTGAAATGCCGGGCCGGCCGTCGGCGGAGCTGAAGCAGGCGTTAAGCACTCCCCATAGGTAGGCCGATGGTGAAGGTAGTGAAATGCCGGGCTGGCCGTCGGCGGAGCTGAAGCAGGCGTTAAGCACTCCCTATACGTAGGCCGATGGTGAAGGTAGTGAAATGCCGGGCCGGCCGTCGGCGGAGCTGAAGCAGGCGTTAAGCACTCCCCATACGTAGGCCGATGGTGAAAGTAGTGAAATGCCGGCCCGACCCGTGGCGGAGCTAAAGCAGGCGTTAAGCACGTGGGCCGATCGATGCGTGGGCCTATCCCGAATTTAGTGCAATCCCTGGCCAACCCGCGGCGGAAGTGAAGCAGGCGTTCTGAAAATTTAAATATGAGTGCAACAAAAGTCAACATAAACACAACGAGGCGTCTCTGATTACTTTACCAAGGAGCGCCCACATACCACCGTACTTCTCCTATTATGGGCACATCGGCGAAATCCCATACTTGTGCTTTCAATACGACCAAAGTACATGTGAATTCCAGGAGAAAGACCAAATTCTGACCTGTCGAAGCTTTACACAAATATTATATAGATATGTTCCTATTGACTCTATGTTGCCTACAATAGAATGTCCGTTGAGATACAATTGAATATTATTCATTATTTCTGCTATCAGGCGTAGCTGGTGGGGTGGAAACCGTCAAGGGGCTTCAATGGTTTCTTCCTTAAAAGCATGTTAAAAAAAGGAGGGAATCGGGGGACAGGTTGGTATGCCTGTGTTTCACCTTGGTAAGCTGTGAAAGCGAACGGAAAGCGTACACTTGCGGTGCCACCTGTCACCGTCAGAGGTCCTGCCTTACGGAGACTTCTTGCCACATCACAGCAGTAGAAATACGATAACCAGCGTTTCATGTTTATGCCTAGCACCGAGTACGGGCAGGTACTCATTTTTCCGCGGCTGTTGACGTCTTATTTCCGAGCACCCTATAGCAGTCAATATTTTGATGTAAAGGCAAGAGAAAGAATAAAAATGTGCGAGGTGGTTCTGAGCTCGGGCGAGCTTGGAAGCGCTGATAAACATGCGTAGAGCATCTGTGAAAAAAAAAAAAAATTAAGGGGTTTTACGTGCGAAAACCACTTTTATTATATTATGAGGCACGCCGTAGTGGAGGACTCCGGAAATTTCGACCACCTGGGGTTCTTTAACGTGCACCTAAATCTAAGTACACGGGTGTTTTCGCATTTCGCTCCCATCGAAATGCGGCCGCCGTGGCCGGGATTCAATCCCGCGACCTTATACTCAGCAGCCCAACACCATAGCCACTGAGCAACCATGGCGGGTGCATCTGTGAACGGCAACATCGGCCTAAACAAAGAGAAAAAAAAGGAACCTGGCCCCAATGTCGCAAGCACCGACAGGGCGGGCGTGTTGCGAGGAGGATGGGACGGGACAGGGAGACCCATGGACAGATTAAATGTGTGACCACTGGAGAGCTATTACTTCCAGGTGAAGCAGAAGTGCTCGCGAGGGACATTCTTCGGCGCCACTAACGGCAGCCCAACTTGTTTTCTTCTTTTTTTCGTCGGCTCTCCCGCTCAGTGCCTATTTCGTCTCTCGCACTTTTGTTTCCGATTCCTCTCCTTTCTACGTCTTCTCATGCAAGTTTGCCTATTTGTTCTGTGTCGTTTTTGGAGCCGGAGCATTCTTTTGTTTGCTTTTTTCCGCAAAGAAGCAGCAATCTTACTTGAAAGGTGGTCATGGTTTTGCCGCCCCGAATAGTTTTCCTCCTGTGGTGCTTCTCCGTCCGCCTGGAGGCGCTACCTTCGGCGCTGCCCACCGCCATCGCTGTCTGCGTCGCGAGATGGTCACGGGGCCAGCATCTCTGTTTAACTTTGCCAATCTGCCCGATCTCTCTCTCTCTCGAGAAGCACCCCGAAGGAAGTGTGCGCTCGCTGTAAAGGCTGCTTCGACACGGAGTGGGACAGGGTGCAGGAAAGCGATCTCGCCGGAGATGAGCCACGCTTTTGAGGCTCCCCGGAGACTTTCAAGAAAACACTTTCTTCCAAGATAACAACACAGCAGATAGCGCAAAAAAAAAAAGAGAAAGAAGACGCTACACTGGCTATGCCAGGGTTGCGCTACACTCAAGCTTGAGTTTAGACAATGACACAGAGAAGATTAATACAATGAGTGGGCGAGAGACCTAATGCAGGAAGCCGTAAGACTATTCAGAATTTCAGATTCTTGCCTCTACATATTCTTGCCTAAACCATAGTGCATTGAGTGCCTTTCAGTGAAACAGGCTTATGTCAAAGAACACGCTAGCTTTATGTGCCAAATCCACAATTTCATCATGAGGCATACAGTTGTGGGAAACTGCGGAATAATTCTAACCGCCAACTTGCACACAAATCTGAGTACACGAGAATTTTTGCATATCGCTCCCATTGAAAAAGTGGCCGCTGCGGGGCCGAGACCGAACCCGCCACCTCGAGCTCAGGAGCGCAAACGCCATAGCACGCCATAATAGAAGTGTAAGTAGATCTAAGGTCACGTGAATTGTTTCTACGCATCGTCAGTGGACAGTTTATTGTGATGGCTTTATTTTTTCGTGAATTAATCAAGGAATTAGCTAAAGAATAGAATTACGTTCAACAACATCATGTCCCCAAACCGCACATAGAACGCACTTTAGAATAAATGTACTTAGATAAAGGCACACCTTGTTTGATCCAGCGGTCTCTGTATTTTGTCGTTAGGCTTTCTTAGAAATCTGCATATTTGAGGCATTTCCAGCACTAGGGTAAAGAAATAAGCGCTTTAGAATAATAAGACAGGACAGGACAGGAATTACGCTGGTATTTAACTATAGTCACGTGCTTGTTATCAGGATTTGTTTTTCTATTTTGTTCCTTCGTGAGTGTAAATTTGATGTGTGCATATATATGTGACTCTAGGTAAATAATGAACAGTTGGAGATCAGCATTTGTCTTTCCTGTCCCAGTATGTGCTGTAATTCACAGTGACATGAAACATCAACTAACCTGGTCCTTAAATGAATGCCAGCGTCTTCCTGTCTGCGTACGCCACCGGTATTGAAGACCGATGTCCTGAACGAGGAACAGAGTGAACGGACCTAAATACGGGTAATCTCTGCTGGATCTTTTGTACAATTTAGGAGTTCACGCCTAAACGAATACTTGAAATGATCAACCGTGTTCGAATAGAGATCTCTGTTTGTCAGCCGTTGACTCGCGCATCATAAATATTATTCTTATTGCGTTCTTCTATGAAAAGCATCTTTGCTGATCTTTGCTCCTAGCGTAGGTCTACCCGCCCTCACGGTGTTATGCGCAACTTCTGACACAGCGATGAACTCTTGTGTGTGTAAAAGTGCAAAGTGCGAACTTCTCTATTCTTTCTCCCTTTATTGCGATATCAATTATATGGGCACTCCAGGCGCATTCTTGCCGTCGCCGTGATGTCCCGTTAAAGTCCAAGGGCGATGACACCGTCGCCGCGCATTGCATGCTGTATGTGCGAGTGAAAGCACGCGAGGGAAGCCGACGATGGCGGCTCAATCTGGCGCGCTCGAGGGAGGAAAGCGGAGAGCAAACGCGCCCTCTTCCGTCGCGCGATAGGCCGTGAGGGGACGAGAGGGAGGGCGACGTTGTGCTCCGGTAGCAACTGCACGTTTCGCGGCCGGGCGCAAGGAGAATTACGATCGCGGCTCAACCTTGCACGCCATACATGGAGGAAAGAGTGTAGGCAGCGTAGGAGGGAGGGGGGGGGGGGGCGGGAATGCTTCGACTCCGCCAACAAGTGCGACTTTGCGCGCCGCATCTTGAAAATCATCTACAGATGGCTTATACCATTGTGCGCGCTGTGTTCTTGTCGCTCTTGCGTTGAAGGGGTAGACCGCCCGATGGTACCTTCGCTCGCTGCTTCTGCCGCGCTTGCTCAAACCAGCGTTTTGACAACGAATGTCCGCGCTAATCGAGTGTGATGTGTTCATGTTTGCTAGTGCGCGCTGACACCATGCTTATTAATTCAGTTAGCAAGCGAATGCTTCCAAGTTTATGCGGTCGATAAAACTACTATCCTCACTTCGTATAGTTGTCTATTAATTTGCTATGGCGATGGATGTTTCGCCTTTCGGGCGAAACTACGACTTTTTCAATCCCATTTCCCCCTTGCCCAATGCAGGCTAGCCTACCGGGCTCTGCCTGGTTAACCTGCCTGCATTTCCCTTATGACTTCTCTCTCTCTATCTTTCGCATGATACAGAGTAGACCAGGTTGCTTGCTAAATGTGATCATGGTTATATTAAGGCCTCTTCGTTTGACGTAATAGTTCTGCAGAAACACGCAAGGTGGAGAGAAGTAATTAATTAAGGGAAACTGAGACATCCACACAATAGTAGCAGTTGCTACAAAGGTGGAGCGGCCGCCCCTGAAAGACGGTGGTCCCGGGTTCGAGTCCCGGACCAGGACGAATTTTTCTTTTACTGCAAGGCTTTTCTTTAGAGGAACAACAACATGCAAAAACAACATGCGATTAGAGATGCTTTTCAAAATTTATTGCGGTGTGGTTAAATTAGACAGGAAAACGTACCTTTTGTCCCCGCATTCTACATCTCAAAGACGGGATAATAAGGGGAATTAATTGTTGAACGAATGTATTTCATAGTTCATTTCTTCCGTACACCATCAGTCAATGGAATCAACTACCACAACAAATTACTGAATGCCGAACTGAAGTGTTGTTTCGAGCTTTGTTTTTGGATGTGTAACCGCGTGCGCGGTAGTTTGCTCCATGCCGGCCTAATGTAAATGCTTTGTGTTCTTCCCCCCTGCAATAATGCCTTCAGGCGCGGCAGGTATTTCAATAAAAAAGAACTCCAACCAAGAAAATGTGCGTCGGTTTGTTATGAAAATGAAAAAAAAAATTGCTAACAAATGTTCCCTCACTTTTTTGGGCTGCCCATTCTTGTGCCATACAGTTGCTCAAGCAGGAACGTTCGAGAGTTTTCTCCCACGAGAACGCCACAGCTAGCGGCCGCGAAAACCGCCATGATTCCGTACATGCACCAGGTATCGCGTAGCCTGAAAAAGATAGGAAGTCGCGCTAACGTACGTCTTTTCAGCTCCAAATAGGCTAAGTGCCTTGAGGAAAACCACTAACCACGAAAAGGCTGGTGTGTGTGATAAGAATCATAAAGAGCCGTTCGCCGGATGCGCGGCAGGGGTGGTCTAGCCCATTCCGCTGCCATGTGGTAAATGCTACATAGGCCAAACCGCAAGATGCATCAATGAGCGCTTAAGAGAGCGCAGAATTAAGTGTCAGAGTGTATCAGGCGACGGTTTTCTTCCTTTTCATTCCAAAACGTTTCCACATCGGCCGTGTCGCCCATTTCTACAGAAGATACCACTATTACAGATAGGGATAAGCGCGAGTGCGTAAGATTAATAATAGGAACGGAGCAAATCCTCTTGTCCTCTGACCGATGCATCAGCTAACCGTCAATATCGTTTTCCGCGAGAAAGCTGGATTATTTGTGCATGGCACAGAGACTGACCGCGTTTGCAATAAATCATTTAGATTTTCTTGCGCTTTCCTGATGTACCGGTCTTAGATTGTTTTCATGCCGTCATGTAAGTGTATCTTCATGGTTCATATCGCTGTGCACCTGCTTGTTTGGGTGTATAAGTACGACCGATTCCAGAAGTAAATTTTCGTTGTTGATAGTCAGCGCTTGTCTTCGTTTCTGATTGTATCCTTGTTTTGTTTAGAGCTGAGGTTGAACAGTGCGAATAAGACAAGGACACGAGTAAACAAATACCGCAGACAAGCGCTGACTGCCAACTTGGAGTTTATTTGAAGTTATCCTGCCATTTCACTCCTTTTTCAGCATAGGCATGCGTACACGAGTCGCAAATACATCTGCGAAATCAGCTGCATCATCATCTTTTATGCAAAAACGCTATTTCTTTTTCTGACAAGGCAAGAGGGGGAGCGCATACACATTTATCTCCTTCCTTTATAATGTAATAAACCTCTATTCCTTTTCCCTCTTACCTTTTCCTTTCCCTATGAATTTTGTTTTTTACAATGTGGAACTGCAGGGGCACTTGGTACAATGTCCTGCTAAATGACTCCGGTAACCATTCGTTAGGTTACTGCTGTGCTGATGACCTCTGGTGAAGGCGCTTTTGTGTTTCTTAAGGACGACGGGTTTGTGCGACCATCTGTGACTTTTAATGCAATTTCCGTAGGACCACACGCGTCAGCGAACTCGCCGCAATTTCCTTCTGTCCTTCCCTCCTCTCTCTCCCTGTGATCTTTGTTTTCCCTTTCCCATTCCCCCGGTGTAGGGTAGCCAACCGGACGTCATTCTGGTTAACCTCCCTGCCTTCTACTTTTCTCTTCCCTCCCTCCCTGACATTGAAACACTGTGTAGTTTGCCCTATATAAGTTTTTCTACAACTCAGCTGTATCTGATAGATAACGTTGTGCCTGCAGCTAGTGAAACGAGATTCATTATTTGTGGCGCACAAGGGCCTTTTGAGCTTCTTCATATGATTGAATATGGAGAAAAGCTTTGTTGCGCTATCTAGGTACCTTTCAATGATGACCGACCGCTCACATCGCCACCCTCGACGCCACTTTTCGCTCCGTTTGCAATGTGCTGCACGAGACAGCTTGTCCGCGCCAGGCAATATATCGCGAAATAAAAGCACGTAAGAGCTATGCTCAAATTTCGCATTGGGGACTAGCGTAATCACTGGTGAAATTTTTAAAAAGCTGACGCAAATAAGATGACTGTGCCTTGTTTCGAACAAGGATGACCGCGTCAATGCAACACATGCGGCTTCAGAACAGAATATGACAGCCTAGACTCGCGTTTTCAGTGTGACGCGGAAACTTGAAGTCAGATCTCTAAAGAAGGTTCAGTTTCGCCTGAAAGGCGAAGCGAGTAGACAGCTATACGAAGCTTTAAGAAATGAGTAGACAGCTATACGAAGTAAGGGTAGCAGTTTTATTGGCCATACAAACTTGTAAACATTCCCTTACTAAATAAATTAACAAGCATGGTGTGACGCGCGCGCAGGTAAAGATGAACACATCTCGCTCGATATCGGCGAAAACACGCTGCCAAAACGCTGGAGTCAGGAATCGCGACAGCAGCAGCGAGCGAATTAACATTCATGCATCGTTCACTTAAACGCGAACGAAACATCGAAAGCACAGCGCATGCGAAGCTACCGGTACTACACGCACTCTGCAAACACCGCAGATCGCTTTCAAGATACAGTCGTGAGCACGCTTAGCGTAAACACGGGAGCGCGTGCCCCACGGTGCTATCAGCGACGCCTACCGATGCGAACGCGAAGTTCTGCACATGCGCAGCATTTTTGCGGCGTTGCTATTTTACCATCGCGCGCATTGCATCATCGCAGCGCGCCGTCGTCGTCTGCTATATTTTGCCTCGGCTGCTATCGTCCGGCTTACCGCGATCTGCCAGTTACGATCAATGAAACAAGAGCTGGATAGGTCTGTGCGGCAGTACCGGCCTTTGATTTACTTTTAGCTTAGACTTTGCGTGTCTTCTATACCAAATAAGCGCCCATTGAATTACGTTTTAAAACAATGTTACTACGTTACACCATCTCTTGCCTGCTTCTGAAGCTACCACCGTTCGTTCTTTGTCACTTCGTCCTTATTTAAGAGCGTTCGCGTGGGTTCCAGCTTTCGCCCTGCTTGCCGCAACAATTACTAACAACAAAAGGTGTAAATAACTAAATGGAGTCAGCACTCTAGGAAAGGATCCTGGACTACCACTTTGATGATTAACACATCTTTATCCTCCGTCGTATCCTCTTCATCTTCATCCTGCGTCGTATCGCGGATGCGTCCTTCATGCTTAAAAGCCTGAATTATTCTATTCACGGTCTTCAATGGCCTGTTAACCGATGTTCCGATTTGACGTTGGGTGCACCCCTTATATGCAAGATGCACAGTTTCACGCCTCTGCTCCTCGGGAAACCTAGCCATGGCAGTATGCCGTCACCTGTGGAACGTTCAGAAACACCGTCTCCATTTATATATTTGCTCATAGCATGCTGGGTGGTGGCGTGATCTTTATCATAAAACGTGCGGCAGCCGGCGCGCAACATAGCAGACGACGAAGGCGCTTTCCGATGACGCGATGCGCGCGGTGGTAAAATATTCAAGCCGCAAACGCACTGCGCATGTGCAGAACTTCACGTTCGCGTCGGCAGGCGTCGCTGATAGCACAGGGCGGCACGCGCTCCCGTGTTTACGCTAAGCGTGCTCACGACTGTACGGCGCCCGCACGGCCGTGCCGTAAGCAGCAGTCGTCCGAGAAGGATGGACGCCTTGCGCGCGCTCCGGCTTCCTCGCTCGCGAGATGGAGCCGTGCTCGCCGGTTCGCCCTCGCCACCTCTGACTCGCGCATGCGGCACGATTTCGTCGCCCTTCACACGGAACCTCGCGGCGACGCAGACTGCAGAAATGCGCCTGGAGTGTAAATATAACCGCACTAAAATATGCATGTGTCTTGCCGTTAAAAAATAGTTGCCAACCTCGAACACCTTTGCTCCGCCGAATGGTTGCCAACTGTCAACAGACCGGGTCGTTCAATTGGAGTGCGTCCGCTCGTGCGGATTCAGCGTACACAAAATGTTGCGATACGATCCGCCCTGCAGGCGTCCGCCCCACTCCGCACGCGGGCGGATTGAGCGAGTATAGACCATCGACGCAATGCGACAACTCGCGTTCTTTTTAAATTCTTTTTCTCACTCTCTGACTTATCGCATCCCTTTGCCCCTCCCCCGGTACAGGGTAGCCGACCGCAGATAATCTCTGGTTAACTTACCTGTGTTTCCATTGCCTTTCTCTCTCGCGTGTGCACAAGCAGCATCGCCTATTGCACTGCGGCCTTCTTCACAAATGCTCATTCCGGAAGTTGAGCAGCGGAGCTTCGCTGCTCGCTGAGGCAGTGCGAGGGTTTCTTCCTAGCTGCTCCCGTGTCGTTTGCCTTCCTCGGCAATCACACGCATGAACGAACGTGGCAACTCGCGCGTTTCGCTCCCTTTCGAAAAAATGTGGTCTCGTATGCATAGCGGCTGATTTGCATAATGCGCTCCCGACGGCCTCGCGCCGACTTGAAGAAATGGCGTCAATCGGGGGAGCGGCCATGTTTGCTTAACGCGCCGCTAATTAGCGAAGCCACTTGGCTCTCTCGCCCGCGGCGTCGACGCTGCGCTGGTGTGCACCGGTCGTCCCTGCTGCTGTGCAAGAGCGGCTCTTCCGCTCTTTCGCAATTCCACTTTTTCCAAAGTCGTCCGTGTAACCAAATGGAGCACAACAGACTGAAGCCTCACTGCAGCGACGGATTCACATGACCGACTGCGCGTCTGCATGCACGTCCGCGCAAGCGTTTCGCTTCCGCTGCGAGCGTGCTTTCCCAGCGTGCCCTTTAGGCGGCAGCATATGAGCATTTCACCGTGCACAAGCAACCACTGTTACGTACACGCTATCAGAGCATTTAAAACATTTCGTTATAATTAGGGACTTCGACGCCATGGCGGCGACTTGTAATGGGCCGTCGCGACGATTCAACCTTCTTTTTCCTTCTAAAGTCTTCAAGGTTCCAATATCATTATTTCTCAAGTTGCGCCTAACTGTATGTTTATCGGTCTTCTCAGAGAGCTATTACCCGCTGCTTCTTTTTCTTAATCCAGTACATTATTCATTGTTTGGTGCTACACAAGCATGAATGTATACCATGCCTTTTTTTATTTGCGTTCTACCATTCCCTTTCAATTCCCGTGAACTTCCCAGTTTTAAGCATCAACAAGTTCATAGACCAAAGCATGGTGACATTAGCCGAGTTCCGCGCGCGGTCTCATTGCGCGCTTTCTGCTACTCACCGAACGTCACAGCCTCGTCGACGTATCAGAAATCTTCCTCGCTGAAGTGCTTGCTGCACACCCGAGTTGCAGCACGTGATTGCTCGCCAGTTATAGTTTCGCGATCCACGCAGCTCCTGCGGGTACGCGTGAAGGCTGACAGCGCGCTCCGTAGTGTACGTCTCCCGCACTGCGGCACCTGCCATGTCCTTCGAGGGCAGCCACTACCTATTATAGTGCTTTCGAGTGTTGTCAAGCACACACACACCCGAAGCCGGAAAACATCCCCGCTAATCAGAACTGCAGCGCAGGTGGGACTTCCGTTTCCAGCTCGGTTCGGCGCTTCCGAAGCAGCCGACGCGGCCGCTGTGTTCACGTGATCCCTCACACCACGTCGCGCCGACGGCGGCGCCATCTTTTCCATTGGTGTAATGTTCAGGAAGCAGAGTTGCGCAGAGGTCCGCCAGTATGTTTCAGCTATGCAGTAAAGCCACTCCGCGCGCGCGCAGGAGGCAAATGCCGCGCGGTTTTACATTTGCTTTTTAAGCGAAGCTTTCTTTGCCTCTTCCTTCGACTTTCCCACTGCTGCTGCTGTCGCGTACACCGCGTCGAGTGTTGGTTCAGAGCGTGTATATATACCATAGGCGCGAGTAAGAGAGGAAAGGCGACAGGAGAAACTCGTTTTCACCTCACCGCGTTGGATGGGCACAATACCCTTTGGAGCTACCTGGCCGTCGCCACATTGGCCGCTTGACAGCTGTAATTATCCGTGATTCCCCTCAGAAGCATTGCTGAAACTTCACCATTTCCCTTTCTACTAACGTGCGAGGCCAGAGGGGACGCAGATAGAACTGTAGAGAGGAGAAGAAGGAGAGGGAGGAGAAGAGGCAGTTCCTGTGCAAGAGAGGGGCGGGAGGTGACGTGAGAAGGCAAGGAAACCCCACTGCTATACGGCAACGGTGCGGGGAAACATGATAAGCTTAAATCCAACGTACAGTACGTTGCTGCTATTTCTGAAAATAAATGCCATGCAAATATGTCAAGCGGGCAACTTGCGCAAGGCGTGCAGAAGCAGAGCCGCATTAATTAAAGCGCACCGCAGGGTCCAGGAGACACTACGAAAGCGGGCGACCGCCAAATCAACACTTCTGTGCCCGCCGCGTTAGCTTTGCGGCTATGCCGTTGTTAGAGGTCGTGGATTTGGTTCCAATCGCCGAAGCCGCATTTCGACGGAGGCGAAATAGAAAACGCACGTGCACTTAGATTTTGGGACAAGTTAAAGAACATCACGGTGTCAAAACTAATCCAGAGTCCGCTACTATGGCCTGCCTCATAATCCTAGTGTGGATTTTGCACGTGCAGCCCCATAATCCAATTCAAGTTTAATACTTCTGCCACAATGCGATGTGCCATGTGAGGAAATAGCGTTCAACCCTCTCAGAGGTTATAAATTATGGCGTACAACAACGCCTCAAGAAACACCTCTGCCGGTGTGTTCTGCGTTTTGAATTTTATTTTAGTAAAATCTATCTATCTATCTATCTATCTATCTGTCTGTCTGTCTGTCTGTCTGTCTGTCTGTCTGTCTGTCTGTCTGTCTGTCTGTCTGTCTGTCTATCTATCTATCTATCTATCTGTCTATCTGTCTATCTATCTATCTATCTATCTATCTATCTATCTATCTATCTATCTATCTATCTATCTATCTATCTATCTATCTATCTATCTATCTATCTATCTATCTATCTATCTATCTATCTATCTATCTATCTATCTTTGTGTACTATGCAGACAAACAGCAGTGGTGCACGCAAGGTTACGTTTACCATCAACTCACCACTCTCGTGTTAGCCTAAACATTGAAGAAATTAAGCTTTACCATCAATATCACCGGTAATTATCGTCAATCAAAGCATCCAGCACGGAAAGTTGCGCTTACATCGATTCCCACAGTGCTTGGGATCTGCATATTTTTTGCCTGCAGTCACGAGCTACATGCGCCAATTGTTCGCAAGCGCTGAGCGAGGTGGCACTTTTTAATGTAGGCTATACGCTCGAACCATTGGCGTAGCCGGAATGGGGCAGGGTTCCAACCCTCCGAAATTTTGTTTCTAGGTGATATAGACACATATACACGCTTCACACACATAAGGTGGACAGTTATGCGAGTGCATTTTGGCTGCCGAAACCAGTCGATTAATGATCGTTGCCGAGAGAACTATTGTGCCTGCAGTATATGTCAGGGACCTTTAACAGTGCGTCATTTATCACTAACCGTCGTTCACAGCAGCTACATGTTTTCGATATGTGCGGTGCCGACACGTAGATTTAAAAGCATTTCAAACGTTCACATGCGCACATTGTATGCAAAGTTTGTATTTAAGATTCATTCATACCGCGTACTTACCAGCTGCTTCGTAGAAGCAAATACTGGAAAAATATGAAAGATGGACGACCGTCTAGAATAAATTTATTTCGTACGAGGGAGTGGATGGCCAATGGCTGCATGCTGGCAGAAGGACAAGAGTACTCGTTCTTGGAGCGTTGGGGGGCAGAATTGAAAGCAACTGGAAAGGCAAAACGCTATTAAGACTAACAACAGGTCATTTTCATTGCACTAATTACGTCAAGATGGCAAACTTGCAAAATAACTATTCGTACATTGCAGGCTGTAGTACGACACATTTTTATTCATATTTTCATACTACTCGGGTCAATTTGCTATAACACAACGCTTATTACACATACAGGCACAATGTTACATTGCTAACGTCGACTGCGGCCGATCGAACAAGCAAGATATTGTGGGCCGTAAATGCTGAAGCTATCACAGCTGTCTCATCAGCGGGCGCGCACAGTGTTGTCGCTCACTACAAAACAATGAACACTAGAACATCAATCGACCTACCATGGAAAATCAGAATGCCGACAAAAAAAAAAGATGACACAGTAGAGAAAAACCACGGTGCAGCGGTAAAATTGTATCTGCTAGTACTTATTATATTGAACACGCTTTTCTGGAGCCGCATAGTCAGAACAGTCGCACAAGCAGGACAGCGGATTGGGCTAGTTGGTAAGTTAGCGTTCTTGGCGTATATGTGCAGCGCGACACAGACGTGTCGTTCATTCTTTGTCCCGTGTCAGTGTCGCGCTTCACATATACGCCAAAATTCGCACAAGTGAACAGCCTTTCATGCCACCCGCATGCATCTCAGCATTAGCAGGGATGTTACTGGAGATAAATGTTGCTTTAGTGTAAAGAAGGCAAAACTCACCCGTGCAAACGAGGCGGACTCGCCTCGCACGCCCCAATTCGGAGCCGGCCCGTCTCGGCCGACACGCAGACTAGTCGCCGGCCCACGTCTGCCCGCCCGCGCGGCACCGCGTAAAAAGCTTCGCCACCTTCCGTGCAGTTTGTTCAGTCTGGTGCGCTGCACCCCGTCATACTGGAATACAAGTGCCAATGTGATGTGTTTCGTATCACTTCACCAAGGTCCTTGACCTAATATCGTCGAATAACGTACCTGCAGCCCCAAGCCGATGAATGCAGCGCACGCTCGACGGTCCGCAGATTGCTATGTCGATGGAACTGATGGAAGTAGCGAGTCGGCATCGCGCCCGTAAAGTTGGCTTCGCAGCGGCGCAGTTGAACATTTCAAGTCGCTTTGCGCCACGCGATAGCTCTCGCCGAATAGTGGTGCGAGCGGCGCCGGAAAAGTTATGCGCAACTCTGCTCTCTGCGGGAGCATATACAGGAACACTACCATTGGTGGAGCTCGCCCCCAATACTCCAAGAGTGTGCTGAACTGTCCTGGTTGGTGCAATCTTAGAAGGTGTTAGAACAGCGCTCAATACAATCGACAGACACAGCGCTGCAGTATTCGCGGAAACAACATTTTTGGTGCCATGACGGAAGTGATACGCAGTCAAAGCGCGCACAAGTCGCGCATTCTCATCCCACGTTATCTTAAGCTGGTCAACGCAAAACATAAACATATCTTTCGCAACAGCAAAATAAGACAATATACAACACCAAGTGTTAAATTTGATTTATTTTTCTTAGCAGTTTTTCGCTTCCACGTTTGGACTAGAAGGAAACCCTCGCACCGGGAAGCTATGCTGACTCAGTTCATCAGAGCGGCTTGCGGGGCGAGTTTGTGCCATAGGGGAGGAAGGAAACCCCAATAAACCACGAGGAAGGCACAGCCAAAAGAACACGACGGTTGCTCGTTCCAAGAAAGCGCTGTCAACCGGCTCAGTATTACTTGGCCAATGCCACTGAATGTTCTTGGCGAGTTGTTCAGTCGAGGTTAACGCAACGCTTTTACACCTTCGTCGAAGAATATAACCACGGAGTGGTAAAGTAATACGCGCGATATTTCGAAAATGATAACACAAATAACTAACCTGTTATAAAAGAATTCAGCGGCTGCTCACGGTTTCCGACCTTACACATCACATCTGGACACGGCTTCCCTGCGGCGCCGAGGCGTCTCGCTACGATCGCAGCGGTGTTCGCAGAGAGAATGTCTCTCTCCTACCTCACGCGGCGGTATCGCTGCACGTAGGCCGCGCGCTCCTGCTGCTGCGAATCGCCGAGATGACCCTGCATAATTGAGGAGCACACGCGTCCTCCTCGCGCCCCTCTTTGGTTTTTGTTCACTCACCTTTCCACTAGGCAAGTCTCTCTTCGTCCGTGCACACAATCGGAAAGCGTGCCATTCGCTGCGGCACCCGAGCTTCCTCACTCGCAGAGACTCAGCCTCCTGGCAGTGGATAGGAAGTGTGCCGCAGTGTCGTAAAACTCCTTCTTGCTCCGTGGAATTATATCTTGTTCCTCCGAGATTCGCGTAAACGAAACAACTAACCTCTGAAAAGCGAATGGCGTGATTTCTTGCTTTGCATTTATTGCACGAAATTTCTGCCAAGTCATTCGGCGCGTTGCCTTCGTGCTATTGGAAAGGCATCGCTGAAGCATTTCGAATCGTTCGGACGCCGCCAAGCACGTGCATGCGGGGCTCCACTCCGAGCGCGCACGCGGCTTTCGCATTTCGTTCTTTTTTGCCCCGCTTTCTCGTGACTACACGAGGGGCGCTTGCCCACGGCCGATGTCTCGCCGCACTCTTTTCACTACACTTGCATGGCAAACAATCCTCGGCATACGTGCCTGCTCGTCCCCGAATCGACGGCGCCGCCGTGCGCCAGCCAATCAGCCGAAGCCTTCTCGGGCAGGCGCTGCTGCGGCACGGGAAGCAAAGGAGTTTATTGTCGCTTTGTTTCGTTTCTCAGTTTCTTGCGACGCGCGGTTTGCCGGTGCTTCTTGTCACGGCGTTTGGCGGCGTACGTGTCGCCGGGTAATTACAGGTGCTATAACAGGGGCGATTGCGGTGAGGTGTGTTTTGCTTTCGCCCACGCTCTGCTTGCGAGTCGTTCGGAATCTCGGTTATTGCGAAGAGCCGTTTCTAGCGAGCGTGGAGAGCCGCGGGCGCGACGTGTGGGTGGGCGTGAAACGCTGATTTCTCCTTCGAGACCGCCGGCCGTTTTGACGTGCCTTCGTGTGCGATCTGCTGTCGAACTTCACGAACGCTCGTCTCGTAGACCTGCGTACCGTTTCGCGGACAGGCGCGCGCTGTTAGCAGCGCTCGTGGCGTTCAGAGCATGGCGCCCGAGGCGCGTCTCTGGCTCTGCGATCGCTTCCGGCGCATGCAGCCAATAAAAGACAGCAGAAGCGCTCACAATGCGGCGACTCGTTAGGAACGTTTCGTGTCGTATCCTGATATTTTCTCTGCAGAAATTACCCTTCAACCTATTACGCGCGTATTTCATTCTACAGAACTATAATACTCAAAGCCACATAAAAGAAAGACATTGCAGAATGATTTCTTTATTCCGTTTGCGCGGAATACCTTTCGAGTGAATCAATCAAATAATGCGCATTTCAAACACATCGCACAGGAGAGGAATCGCAGACATGTCTGGCCTCGTTAACGGCGATGATATGACCTGCACTTGCGGACAGCTGAAAGGATTTTCACAGAGAAGCGTTCGCGGCCCTTCTTGAAGGGCAAATAGAAATAAAACTTGGGCTAGTCGGCGCATACTACAGGTTTCGAGCTTAGTGCCAGCATGGTGTATTTGTCGTTCTGGTCCTGCATCTTTTTAACGCCCGTAACTTGTGTTTGCATCCTGGAACTTCTGAAGGCTTCTTGTCAACGTTTAGCCGCAGTGCTTATGTTTCATTAACCTCTGATATCGCTCATATCAGAAGCGACAATTCGATCCCGCGTGCGATACCTTTAATTTACCGACTCTCGTTGTGCTTCGACTTGTGTGGGAACCGCTAGTTGCGCAGCGTCCACTTATACACATGAGAGAACGTACATCCAGACAAAATATTGCTCTTTTTTTTTTCCGATGTTTAGTCGTTAGTGAACGACTGTGCAAAAGTAAGCTGAAAGAAATGCATCCTGAAATCAAAATACGAACATCGCGTTTCGATTACAAAGGCGAATGTAGCGGATCATTCAAGAAAAATTCTTAGCCTAAATGCAAGGCTCCAACAATCTGCGACGTCGATATCAACATGCCTTAGCGAACAAGGCCTCAAAATTTCTCCAGAAATATGTGCATTGGTAGCGTTTCGCTGGAAACTGACGACTTCGTAAGCCACAGACATCGACAGAGAAAATGTTTCTTATGTCAGGACACTCACATTCTTAGGGTAAATCGTCAACTGTGACTTCTGTTGGAGTCCCCACGTGGCCTACCTAAAAAGGCACCTGACAGTCATCTCTCATCTGTTAAGGATCTTGGAGCAAAATCCTGGCGTATTTCAGGACACGCAGTGATGCAACCATACAGGACGCTCTTTCTCGGGTATCTGCGATACCATTGCTGACCAATACCTGCGGAACTAACATCCGTGCGCTCGAAAGTGCTCAGGCGCTTTGAGCTTGTCTAAGGTTGCCATGGTGTACATCAACATCTGAAACCATTTCAATTGAGCCTGGTTACCCAGCCACGATTGACATTGTTATGGAAGCACACACCAGGCACCTTGCTCGAGCCCCTTTCTACTATCTCGCCTCACTGCCAGGAGCCCGAACATTCACCTCTTTTTGTCAAACGGTACTGCCTTATAGTGTATGCTTTCCATCAGATTGCACAGCTCCACCGAGAGTTTCGTTTCCCCCTCGGTGCTTGGCTGAGCCGCAAGTTCGACTGACAGTACCAAGAATCCGAACGAAGGGGTCACCAGCTTTAAGCAACTTTCGCTGCTCTTGTTGTACGAAAAATACAACGATCATACCCATCTGTACATTGATGGCTCAAGCATTGTGGACGGGTCTGCAGGATCAGTGAGTTTTCATGCAAAAGTCACCACGGTAAAGTTCTAGATACATCATCAGACGACATCGACAGCAGCGGTGCTTGCTGCTCTTCGAAGCGTACTTCGCATAATTCGAGAGGAACCACCTCCAAAAGAAGTGTTTTCAGTGACTGCAAGGCAGCTCTACATTGCTTGTTTTCTGCTTATGCGGTGGAGCCTACGAACAACTAGTTCTAGAAATCTGAGAGCTGCTTCATCATCTTGGTGAGCAAGGACACGCCGCCACATTTCAGCCATTGCGGCGTAATGCACAACGAAGGTGCCGACGAAGCTGCCCGAGTACTTGCGACCACACGATCGTTGCGGAACACATTTAGTTTCCAGCACGCACGTCAGCATCGACTGGACCCCTCTCTATGACTTCGTCTTGCACCTAGACTATCCCAACCAGAGACAACATGTACTCCGCCCGACTGTGGCTTGGTGTCGCTTTTACAAAATCATTTGCTTTCCGCATCAGAATGGAAGATAATGTTGCGTGTGACCGCTGCGGCAACGAGGCGCACTGCGCCGCAAAGGCACTGGGTCGCTTTTCAATGAACGCGTTCACGCCAACGCTTTAGGGGACTGTGACGTGAATGCACGGGGTACCTTCAAAGAATGTCTCGCCAACTTGGGTCACTCAGCATATGCCGCTGAGTGTGCGACAAGCGATGGAACAGTGCTCAGCCTTCGTACAGGCACTGACACGTCACGCTTCTCTCCTAGGAGGCCACGCGCAGACTTCTCGGCAGCGCCACTAGACGGTGCAGCGTGTCCAAAAAGAAGCACGAGAGAGGAGGTCGCACGAGGAGGTCAGGCGCCGGCTTTGCGGCGGCGACGCTAGACGGCACCTGACCGGTTTTAGAGGAATTCCGCTGCAGAACACGCCTCCTCTTTTCGGCGGAGGCAATATGATGTGTCGCTATGTTGATTTAATGCTAAATGCAAGCGTATTACCGTCGAAAGTTATCGTGAGATTTGTTCTGTCGCAAAATGTTTTCGTGCATTTGCTTTAACTCTTCGATATTCATTCCATCTTTCATTTCCCCTTACCTTTCCCCACTGCATGGTAGCAAACCAGAATCTCTCGCACTGACTGCAGCCAGCGCTTGTCTGTAGTATTTGTTTCCTTGTGTCCTTGTCTTTTTCGCGCCGTTTAACCTCAGTTCTAAGTATGAACCAACTAGCCCTCATCAAGATCTTACTAACGCTCTTCCTACTTTGTACGAACGTGGCGAAGATGCGGGAGAACGTGTGTAGCCTCTTCTGCTATATGCGGCCATGAACACTCCTCACAAATTCCTGAGAAAGTAACCTTTATCTATGTTAGTACGCAGAAAGCTAACAAGTTAGATAAAGCCGCTGCTGCTAAAAGCAGGTTTCAGGAGGAGCTCCCAAGTTCGGACGAAGCGGACGCTCACTCCTTGTGGCCGCTGTCGCCTGATTCTGCACCAAGGAAACTCATCCACCGCCGTTGCGAGGCTGTTATGTCGAATCGACTTGGCGTTATCCCTAAAACAAGGACTCTCCTTGACCAAACCAGGCTGAGGCTTTGGGGTTCGGACGTGCTGCCTTTCTGTACCCGACGAAGCGTGATGAGTTCGCGATTGCAGTGGGTGAATCTCCGGTTCACTGAGTCGCCGTGCGAAGTGGGCTCATCCGGTGGACACTGCGCTGGGGATCAAATGAAGTGGGCCGATCGTGGCACCGGTGTGTGCATATCCTCGCAATAGATTTGTAACGCGTGCTCATTCGGGCGGCAGTCATAACGTTGTCGTAGCACAGTCGCTATACGGTGTAGCATGTTGCTTTCGGATTAAGCGTCTCCAAGCTGACGGCCTCAAATAACGCTGTGCCACGGAAGTGGAAACATTACCGCAGAGGAGTTTGGGGAGAAATCACTTGCATAGTGACCCTGACTTATACGTCGCAAATGGTGTTGGTATAATTCAATGCGACCCCGAAGGACATTTAACGTCTCGATCGGGAGACGCAGTTGATCGAGTCTTTACAAGCTTCGCCGCGGCGTTCAACGTCAAGCGTTACACTTCCAACTTTTCAGCACCCTTACGTGGAGTTCTGCCTGCACAGCGTCTCAGTGTTGAGAGCGTGGCTGAAGGCGTCGCGCGTAATAATATGCTCAAACGGGGCTTTACTTCTCCGGAGGAACGAACAAGTACACTAAATTAATTTCTGCGTTTTCCTTCAAAACGAGCAACGTCATCACACGCATGACGTCAACATAGCATCTACATACAGTGGCATCTACGTTAACGTTACGGCATGTAACGCGTAGCATTTAACGTAAAGGACTTAGACGCACCAGGAAGGAAAAAGAAAGATCCCGTCCTAGATCCATGGATGGCGCCCGCGCGAAAAGAATGCGACAATACGAAGCCGGGGCGGCCTGCGAGTCTCGAGCTGTGGTCGCCGCTGTGCGCCAGCGGCGGCGCGTCTTTTGGAGAGTTGTTCTTCGTTTCCTTTGTCCCCCGCGACGTGTATTGCCGAACGCAGAGAAAAGAGAGCTTAACAAGGCGCCTCCGTGGATTCGCATCACGTACGTCCTTCTCTGCTGTGACAGCGTTGGCTGCAAGGAGCAACTTCTTTTTTTAGCTCATTTCTGTATCCTGACTTCCTTTCGCTCTCTTATGTTCCCAGAAACTATATTTTGCGTCACATTTGCGCCACACAAGCTAATAACGGAGTTTTGCCGTCGTCACACTGAGGAGGCATTCCGGTTTTTTCTCTTGTTCTTTTTTACTTTCACCTTCTTGCCTCCACCCCGCTCACCTTTGTGTTTCTCCCACTGCTTTTACTCCCCACTCTCCTTCCCCGTGCAGTGCTGCTCAGGTGACCTCGCCCGAGAGTCAGCTACGGCGCTGCACTCGATTCTTCACTTTTCCTCACACGTTCCGCTGGGCTCGGCTCTGTGACGGCGCGTGTGCACGGTACCTCTCGTGCCGCGGATTCTCGCAGCTCAGCAGCTGCGGTGAAGTGGTTTTGTGCCGCTCTCTTTCCTCCGCAATAATGTAAACTCCCATTCTTCAGCCCGTCTCCAGCATTCCTACTGTTTCTATCACGCGTTCGTTTCCAATATGATTTAATCTGAGATTTCTGCAAATAAATTAACAGTTCGATACGATGATGAACCGAGCGTTTCCTTGTTCGGCCTGAGCAATCGCATTACCACATGCCCATGCATGGCGCATGCCAGGCCGAAATGCACTTCAAGTGCGTGCGCCTGTAAAGGCGCGCGACACACCTTGGAGAGGGGTGCGGCACTCGCTTGAAATCAGTGCTCGGGCAAGTAGCTATGGTCCCGCGCGGGGGCTGTCAGGTGGCTCTCAATTTTCCCGGAGGAGGAGGAGGAGAAAAAGGGGAGGAAAGACAGGGAGGTTAGCCAGCGTAAGTACCGGCTGGCTACCCTGTGCTGGGGAAAGGGGTAAAAGGAATAAAAGGAGAAAGAAGGAGAGGTAAAAAAAAAAGTGGAAACAAGAAAAATCACACAGTAACGCGATACTACGCGCTACAACATTCAAAGGCGGTCGCACAATTCGCATGTCCTCAGAAACTTCAGCAAAGCCCTTAAGGCCTTGAGTGCCGAAGCCAGTCTGAACCATGCAGTGTCCTAGAGCTTTTTCCTCTGGAAAGGGGAGATTGTCCAGTTTTTCAAGCGCGGTCACGAGCACTTTTCTTGGCACTTTGTAACGGGGACAGTCACAAAGGAGCTGCTCAATCGTCTCCTCGCAGACGCTGGTGTCACAAGTAGGGCTGTCGGCCATTCCAATGTGGAATGAATAGGAGTTCGTGAATGTCACGCCGAGCCACAGGCGGCACAGAAGTGTTGCTTCCGCTGGTGGTAACCCTGGTGGTAGGCGGAGTTGCAGACGTGGATCCAATCTGTGGAGACGTGCGTTCGTGAATTCACTGGTATTCCACAGATTCTGCGTAAGCTCGCGGGCGAGGGAGCGAAGACTTGTGGCTGCATCTATTCTTGACAGCGGTATGGGTATAACCTGGGCACCATCATGGGCCGACCGGGCAGCGTCATCCGCACTGTCATTTCCCGAAATTCCGCAGTGACCCGGTATCCACTGGTAGATGATGTTGTGTCCCTTGTTGACTGCATGATGGTGGAGTAGTCGGATGTCTGCGACTAGTTGCACATTTGGTCCGTGGTTGAAAGGGGACATCAGACACTGCCTTTGAGTCACATAAGATGGACCACGAATCTGATGATTTGTGAACAATAAACTCCAGAGCAGCACGGATAGCTGCGAGTTCTGCAGCCGTCGACGATGCAATATGAGATGTCTTGAACTTGAGGGTGACAGACTCTGCGGGATTCACCACTGCTCCAGCTGAAGTTTTAGAGGAGACAGAACCGTCCGTGTAAACGTGGATGCGTGCTCTGTGCTTGTCATGTAGCACTGAAAGCACGGTTTGTTTGAGGGTGAAAGTTGACATCTCCGCTTTCTTTTTGATACCGGGAATAACAAGAAGAGCCTGGAGTGGATGGAGGCACCACAGCGGTAGAGATGGTCGTGCTGCATGCGTGAAGTTTGACGGTAAAGTTCCATGGTTGGCGGCAATAATCTTGCTAAACGCTGGACGAGGTCGAGCGGCAGGAAGGGAGGCGAGATGATGCGATGGAAGTCGGGGGAAGTGCCTGATGTGCATCCTTAAAGTGTCGACTTGAAGATACGTATTGATGAGGTGGTCATGCGCGATGGCTATTGTTGCTGCCGTAGATGCACATCTGGGAAGACCAAGGCAAATTCCAGCGCTTGAGCTTGTACAGACTGGAGGGCACGGAGGTTGGTCTTACCGGTCCCACCCAGTACAGGTAAGCTATAGCGCAGGAGACCGAGGAACAGTGCGTTATATAGTTGGAGCATCGCGCTCACAGACGCACCCCATGACTTTCCCGCAAGAAATCTGAGCACGTGGGTTATCATGACTAATTTCCTTTTTAGGTAGGAGATATGAGGACTCCAGGGAAGGTCTCGATCTATTATGACTCCTAGAAAGCGGTGCGTCTTCTCGTAGGCAACTGGCTGTCCATTAATTCAGATAACGTACGGTTTCATTGCTTTGCGCGTGAAAGCGACTATAGAGCACTTTTCGGAGGACACCTCCAGACCTCGCGCTCGAAGATAACCTGATGTTAGTGTGGCCGCTTTATGAAGTCTGGCGCGCACCTGTGGACGCGTCGCTCCTGATGACCAAATGCATATATCGTCTGCATAGATCGACACATGGACGGATTGCGGAAGGGTATGAACCAGGTCGATGAGCATGAGGTTAAATAGAGTGGAGCTGAAGACTCCGCCTTGGGGTACGCCGCGGTAGGTGTTGTGATGACACACCATCCTCTGTTTGCACAGACTGACCTGTCCTTCAAGAAGCTGGATATCCACCGAAAAACAAGGCCGCCTAGGCCGACATCGTCCAAGGCGCCCAGGATGGCGCAATGGGTTACGTTGTCATAAGCGCCTTTAACATCGCCGCTGACAGCCTTCTTAGGCTGTTTTCGGGCTCAACACACGAGGCAAGGTCTATGACGTTGTCTACAGAAGAGCGTCCGGGTCGAAAGCCTGCCATAGCGTCAGGGTATAACTTGTAGTGTTCTAGATACCACTCAAGACGCGTCAGCACCATCCTCTCCATCACCTTTCCTAGACAACTGGCCAGAGCAATAGGACGATAAGACGCCACGTCTAAGGGTGATTTACCTGGTTTGAGCAGAGGCTCAAGGCGGCTGGACTTCCATGCAGCAGGAACTACTCCTTCACGCCATGAATTATTGTACACGTCTAGAAGTGCATGCCGGGCATTCTGACCGAAATTTCCAAGAGCTTCGTATGTCACCCCGTCAGGCCCAGGCGATGAGGAACATCTGCACGCTGCCAACGCCGCCTGCAACTCCTCGATGGAAAACAGATTGTCCATACGAAAATCCCGCGAGATTGGAACATCACGGGGATCACGCGTAGCGAACGATGGCGGTAGACCAGCAACCTTGGAACAGAAGTCCTCCGCTGCGTCGATCTGCCTGCGACCTTGGTAGAGAGCCAGGCATTTGAAGGGGTGGCGTTGTTGCAGCGATGTTCGAAGACCGCGCACTGTTCTCCATATATGTGACAGGGGTTTATGCGGATCAAGGGAAGCACAGAAGGTTTTCCATCTTAGAGACTTCAGGGAGTTGATCCGACGCTGGATCTTCTTCTGTATGCGTCTCGCCTCCCTTAGGTCGTAGATGGACTTGGTTCGCCTGAACCTTTGTTCCGCACGACGGCGGATTGCTCGAAGCTGCTCCAATCCTGCTTCGAATTCAGAAAATTTAGGAATAGGTCTAAAAGATCTTGTGGCTTCTTGAGCAGCGGCGTTAATTTGCTTCTCGATGTTTCCAGGTAGACAGTCCTGGATCTCTTGGCAATTCTTCTCCATGAGCAACGTGTATTCAGGCCAGTCGATGTCATGAAGAACTGTAGTAGAGTGTGACTTGCGTATGCCGTCGATTTTAACACATGTTGGAACGTGGTCACTACCGTGCGTTTCGTTGTCCGTGAACCATTTCACACTGGCACCGAGGCATGTTGAAACAAAAGTTAAGTCCAGGCAGCTGCTGCATGTCAATCCCCGCAGAAAAGTAGGACTGCCATCATTTAGGCAGCAGAGCTCATGGTCCGACGCGAAGGATAGTACACGTCTTCCTCGACAGTCCATCTTTAAGCTTCCCCATAGCGAATGATGCGCATTGAAGTCGCCGGTAATAACCCATGGTCCTGGTGCCGCTGTTAAAATTGCACCTAATCTTGCGTTGTCAAATCGACTGGAAGGTGAAATGTAGGCACCTACGAGCGTGAGTGCGACGTTCTTGCATTTTATAGTCAAGCATACGTACTGATTGTTGTCATCAGGTGCCACTGGGTGTAAAACATACGTGAAATCGCATCTGATATAAACGATGACTTTGCTGCGGTCGCTACAGGTGGCTGACATGAAAGCTTCATATCATGATAGGCGGATGGCGCTCTCAACGTCTGGTTCACAATGACGATTATTGGAAATTTGTTCTTAAAAACAAACGGATGAAAGTCCGAAATGTGGGATTTAATGTCTCTGACATTCCATTGGAATATAGATGCTTCATTGACCTCTTTAAGGAACGAATTGACCTTTTTAAGACCGAGGAGAACGCCCACAAGCGTTCCGAAGACTTTAATCTATATTTTTCATCTGTTTACATATGTGATAATGGTATACTGCCTCCTTTTAATGTTGAAACTGAAAGACCTCCTATTACTGATTTACAGATTGACGAGCAAGGTGTTCTAAATATGCTATTACATATTGACATGAAGAAAAGCCAAGGTCCAGATCGTATCCCTAATGAGTTTTTATATAGATACGCTGAATGGGTATCTAAATACTTGTCCAAAAATTTCAGTCAATCTTGAGTTCGGATGCTTTCCAACTGATTGGAAGCGAGCAAAAGTTATACCGGTTCATAAAGGCGGAAATAATTCTGTTAGTAATTATCGCCCGATCTCGCTCACTAGTACAGTTTCGAAGTTACTTGAACACATCATATCCAAACACCTGCTCGGCTGTCTCGACCAGCATGATATCCTGTATTATCATCAGCACGGCTTTCGAAAAGGACTGTTCACGATTACCCAACTGATAGAAATAGTTCATGACCTCGCAGAAACAATACATTCACGTGGTCAAACAGACATTATCTACCTTGACTTTGCAAAAGCATTTGATAATGTTTCGCACCAAAAATTGTTATATAAGATTAATGCGGTCTTTAAAAATCAAACACTGACACAATGGTTTTCTGCGTATATATCCTCCCGTGAACAGTGTGTAACTGTTAGAGGTTGTAAATCCAACATACTTCCCGTTGCTTCTGGTGTACCGCAAGGTAGCGTCTTAGGCCATCTCCTATTTTTGGTCTTTATTAATGATTTACAATGTAACATTGATGTTTCATTAAGACTTTTTGCAGACGACTGTGTGATGTACAGTGCCGTAAATACAGTTGATGATCAGATTAAATTAAATTTAAACCTGCAAAAAGTAGTGAAATGGTGTAGCGACTGGCAGATGGAGTTAAACTTTAAAAAGTCTGTGTTCATGTCAGTAACTAGAAAGAAAAATGTTCTTGATTACAATTGTCAAATCAATGGTTATATGCTTGAAAGAGTCGATCAGTATAAATACCTAGGCATAACATTTACATCAGATCTACGATGCAATACCCACATTGAAATTGTCACTTCTAAAGCTTTTAAAGCCCTATGGTACCTGCGACGCACTATGCACAGTGCTACTCCGGATGTAAAGTGCCTCGCTTACAAAACCCTAGTCAGACCGATAATCGAATATGCTAAAGTAATATGGGATCCTCACACAGCAACTAATCGTCACAAGCTTGATAGGATTCAGCGACTCGCTGTAAGGTTTATCTTTAATAAATACCGCCGGAACCATTCTTCAACAGAACTCCGCCAACAAGCCCAACTACCTATGCTAGAAACCAGAACCAGATATGAAAGACTAAAAACTCTTTACCTCATTATCAATAATTATCTTAAAATAAATAAATCACATTGCTTTGAGATCAAAACTAATGAAACATCAAGGCATCGTCATAGTAAGTTTATCCCATTACCGACAATAAAAAATAATTGTTTCAAATTTAGTTATTTTCCCCGAACTTGTAGGGACTGGAACTCTCTTCCAGATTCTGCTGTTCGGTCGACATCTTTAGCTGAATTTCTACGCCACTTAGATAATTCCATCTATGGCACTAGCATAGGGCGATGAGGTCAGATTGCTGCTGTATAAGATTGCTGTTCTGATTTCTGAGTGATGCATTTTTGTTTTTGTTTATGTGTGCATTTCACGAGACGATCTTTTTTTTTCTTCTTTAACTAATGTATAACTATGGTTTTCAATATGTTCTGTACTACTTACTTTTGCTGTTTCGTTTCTTTTTCCACTCCTGTTACAGCCCCTGAATGAGGCTGACAGTATTAATAAATGAATGAATGAATGAATGAATTAATCAATTAATTAATTAATTAATTAATTAATTAATTAATTAGTTACTGTAGAGGAGCAGCCATGGTGCTTCTCAAGACCGGACAGTACCGGATTCAGGGCATCCAGTATTTGAAGTGCGCCTCGTGCCGCTGGAGTGTGTATGGCGGTCAGTAGTACTCGTAGCGTGTTCATAAGGGCCCTTATCATGTTGACAACTTGTTTGTCGTCGTGTTGGTTGCTGCCAGAAGGTGAAGCATATTTCGGCGAGCGTGCTACATCTTGTAGCTCCGCTGGTGGATCTAGCCGTGGCAATGGCGGCCACACCTCGCATGAGGCAATGATATTGGAGATTTTCTGCTGAGGAACCTCATTGCTACTATTGCTAGTTGTATGTGGAAGTTTATGGACTGTCAGTGGATGTGGTGCATCCTTAGCAATAGCAGTAGGTTTCCTAGACCTCCGGCGACGTGAACGTCGACGTCGCACCTTAGCGGCAGCCTCCCTGTGCGAGGAACCATCCCTGACCATTTGCCTCAAGGCTTTCGCCTCATTTTTCACTTGTGGGCAATTCTTTGAAGTTGCATCGTGAGAGCCCTGATAATTGGCGCACTTTTGGTTTTCTGCACGACAGGCGTCAGAGCTGTGCGAGCCAGAGCACCGTGAGCACACGGCAGCATTTGTGCAAACCGCACAAACGTGCCCTATCCTTTGACACTTCCTGCACTGAAGCGGCTTTGGCACAAAAGGCCGAACAATGTGTCGGAAGTAACCGACCTTGACGTGGGACGCTAGGCCGTCTCCTTTGAAAGTTAACTTGACACACTGCGAGTTTCCCAGGCGACGGGCTTGCAATATGGCAATTCCCTCTGTCGCCGGCTTGATGAGTATATGCAGGTCAACTTCGCTTACGGAATTATCCACGTCATACACAACGCCGGCCGTAGAGTCATGATCGTCTTGTTTATAGCAGCGTACGTTAATGCTATCCAGCACCTTAACGTTGCTCAGAATGTCTAGCGCGCTGCGGTTTGTGACATCTATAGCGAGGATGTTCTTACGGGCGTTGATCCTTACATTTTTGGTCTGACCCGGAACAAGTGCCTCGAGCGACACAGATGTGGCTTGGCGGTTGATCCGGTTTAGATTGTCGCTAGCAGCCACAGGCACAAATAAAATTTTGAGTTCTGATGACTTTCGCGTCAAGATCACAGTTGCCTTACTTGTGGAAGGAGATGTCCTGACGAGTCTTCTTTTTGCTTTGTGCTTCGCTACGGGCACGAAGTCGCTGTCATCTGAGGTTTTATCACTGGTCCTTGAGTAGATCACAGTGTCCTCGCTGTCGGTGTCACTCGGGCGACTACACCGCTTTATCGGTGCGGCCGCTGTTGACGTAGAAGGACCAGGAGCCCCTCCAGGTGACTCCACGTCCATCTCCGTAGTTAAGGGAGCGGCGTCTCCCACAAAGTAGCTTCAAATTCTCAGAGACAAAAAGGTAGCGTTCCACACAGGACACTTCGTCGTCGTCTCTCCTCAATTTTCCCGAATCACCATTGGGATTAACGCAGGCTTTTCTCGCCAAGAAGTACGTGCAGGAACACTCAGGTACAGTGGCACGCTAGGGAAAGTGGGTACAGCTCTTTGTATGGCTCAAGGTGCAAGTTATCATCAAATGGCGACTGGCATATCAAGGGCGCCGCATTTTTACACCGCGGTAAACTTGTTCTTGCGTGCGGTTCTTAACCAGCCACAGGAAATTAATTAATTGTCTTTGTTAGTTACTCAGTTATTGTCAATAGTGTAAGCCTTCTTCAGGCAGTCGGTCACAAGGTAAACATTGTAAAATAGATTGGTACTACTGCCTAGTGTACTTAAATCGCTGCATAACATGCCCCAATGAGTATAATTCACTACACAAGATATTTGACGGTGAAACAAGATGAAAAAAGAAACATTACCAGCAACCTGTGGTACAGGGAAGTAGCATCTAAATGTAAGGGTATCTCAATAAATAACGAAAAATAATGTAAACGTTATCAATCAAGAAACATAGCTTCAAGGCCACCAACACTGTCAGCATTAACAATCAAGTTGTTCCATGTCTGCACAAATGCAAGAAAACATCTTAAACGTATATGACAACACTGCAGCAACGTGCTTATTGGTATTTGTTTGAGATGAGTGCGGCTTAGAAAGGCGGCTTAAGGTTTGCGTTTATGTTTAGCGAAGGAAAAGGAACCTGGTGGACGTAATAGTTTACCTGTGTGTCGGTGTGCACGCCTTAGCAGGCACACTGTCTCTACGAGAATATTTTCATATATATAGATAAACCTTATTGCTACTTCTTGTACCATTTCTATATATTAGATAAGGTATGCTTGGTGAGGACTCCAAAGAATGCGTTCATATTCAATAATTGCTCGTATGACTGATTTGAAGGTAGTAAATGTGTTGTCAGGTGTTGCAGCTGATAGTTTTCTACGCAAAACTGCAAGCTCTCTGAAAGGCTTCGGGCATGTATTATCAAATTGAATTTATGGGGCTACCTTACGAGCGGCAATAAATATTCTGGTTCAGTCCCAGCAGGTAAAACTGCTAACAGTCCTCTCTAGCGACAAATTTATTACCTGTGACCTTCACTAAATTAGTTGCAGGACACCCGTGTTCACCGTACTAAAAATTCGTAGCCACGTCCTGTACGTCCTGTAATCACTATCGTCTTCGGCCTCCTTCGTAATGTGTTTAAAACTTACCTGTCATCTATGGCATGTACCTTTTCTACCCAACCTAATAGGCGTGGTGTCATTTGATTGGATGTGAAATAACGAAGCAGATTTTAATGTAGTCCTATTAAGGCATTGCTCGTAGTGGTTCTTAATAAAATTACTGCGTTTCGCGCTTGGAGCACTAAACCTTCGCTTTTTAGGTCTCTTAGTCCCTGTAGCAATTCCTATGCAATTGCTGTAGCAATTACTAAAATGCAATAATTATTTAGAAACACATTTGTAGACCTTGATATCTACTTGAATGCGTTTTTATATTATCGTGTCTAGAACAGACTCTGCGAGGCAGCTTCACCGTCTGGCTCGCACACTTTCTTTAGCCCGCAGACGCAACCGGGCTTGTTGACGAAGCGAATCGTGCGCTGCAAGCCTTCACGCACTGCGCCGACGCGAGGCATCTCTTCTGTGCCTGTTGTGGTTATAATGGCGGCCTTCGAGAGAGCATCACTAATTGGCATGGCCGACATGTGGAGTATGCGGCTGCCGGGAGAACCACCTGTTGTGGCACTGCCCTTGATTCGACAATCAATGTCCATTGCATTAAAATGCGACCGGACGATCGCCCACCATCAGTAAAGACACTACTGGATTGCTCTCCCCAAAGATAAACGTCCCAGAAACAGCGAAGGCACTTTCGTACTTTTTGCAGACGACTGGCTTGCGCGAGCGCCTCTGACTGCGTGGCGCTGTCCGCCGCCCATTCACCGCCTTGCTCCCTCTCCCTTCTTTCCCTTCCGCTTACCCAGCGTAGGCAAGCCTGCCTGACGCCTTTGACATCCTTGCCTTCCCTCTCCTTACTTTATTTCGCTCCGCAAACATTTCACTTTCGCAACGCAGCGCATACGGCTTACAAAAAAAAAAGAATCCCGCAGAGCGCAGCGAGAAGACTTTTCTCTCCCGCCTGGCCGATGGGAAGAGCGATGAAAGAAGGCGAGCGGTATGGGGGATCTCAATGTCTTAGGGTCCAATAAATTCGCACCCGACATTTCTCCAAAATACAAGTGCGCGCCGCCCCACATCGTTAGGTGTCGCTTTGACGGCACCGAGGCACCAGCTTTCGGCTTTCCTGCGTAGTTTCTTCTTTCTGCAAATCTTTTCTTTTCACTCGTAGGGAGGCAAGAAAACAACAATAATGTATAAAAAACTAAAAGAAACGAGAAATCCCAGTTTGTCGGATACCGGCAGAGCCACAGCGTCGACGGAAGAGCCATTAGGATCACTTTCCTCGGCTCTCCAAATCTACTGAGGTGCCCAGCGGCGCTTTAGATGGAAAATAACGTAATATTTCAACAAAAGTTTATCGTAATTTTTTTTTCAGGTCGCGTGCCTACACTTTAAAACAAAACAGAGAATATGAACTCTGTTTGTCAAAGTAAGCCTCCGCCGCCGCCTTTCCTTTTTCCCCCTTTATGTTTCTTAGCAAGTTTCAGAGGCTGTAGGAAATTTCTTTAAAATTCCTTTATCATCTACCGGCGATCACTTTACAGGAACGAAAACCGAGTAGATTCGCGGCAGGGGGATGCCCCCGAGCCACGGTCGGCGCGAACGAACTGAAACGCCGTCCGAGTGCCCCAGCAAAGGCAGCCCTACGCCCTGGTTCGAACCCTGCGGCGCGTCGTGAGGCATCGCTTCTATACCGGCTGCGATTGGGAGTGGTTTTCACGACGGCGTACACTAACTACTTTGATTGCAAAGACTGACAGTGCTGCATGCGACGTCTGCGGCGTGGAAGAGAACATCGAACATTTATTGTGTCATCGATTCCAGTCGGAAAGACAAACATTATCTATCGCATTGCGACGACTGGACGATCGGCCGTTGTCTGTGCAGGTGCTACTTGAAGGCCGTCCCCGTCGCTCGCCGGCCCACAAAGCTATGGCAGCTTGAGGGCGAGTGCCTATGTGAGCGTCTTTGACTCGGTCAGGCCCTCCGCGTGCGTGCGCGAGCCCACCGCCGGCTTTCCTCCCCCTCCCTCTCTCTATCTTATCTTTATATTCCTTCTTTCCCCCGTCCCCCAGAGTAGGGTAGCCAACCAGACGCATTTCTCGTTAACATCCCCTGCCTTCTCTCTCTATTTCCTCCTCCGGCGGCGCGTCCCAGATTAAGCCACGTGCCACGATCCCCTCGCCGCCCTTCTGTGTTTGATGGTTTTAACCCCAAAGAGCAGTTATCCGCTGCTAGCAGAAACAGCGCCGCCCATTCAAATCACTGTTGTCACCGTGCACCCTTCTTCTCCACGGTGACAACGATTTAAAGCGCTTCAGCCAAAGACCGACTCTCCGTGACGTGCCATCACACATCTCTCCAGCGTGCGCGCGCGCCCGTGCATGTTGACCGCAGGAAGATGCTGTAACAAACAACGTTACCGCCGAGCATGAAAATTCCTCTTCGTGCAAAATATGTGTCCTCCTCTCTCTTCGTCTTCCCTCCTTTCCACTGTGGCACTCCGGTCACACTAATATGGAAGAGGCAAAAAACATGTGCGTTGGAAAGCATCATCATTGCCTGCGGTTACACTGGCATTGCGCCTATGTTTTACTTGTTTTTTTTACTCTTGTATTGATATTATTTTACATTTACGTACTCCGTTTTCTGTTCAGACTTTACACCAGAAGCTGCCGAAGGTTGCCCACCTATACCTTCTTATTGCGCGCATATCCCGTACATTTACGTACTCCGTTTTCTGTTCAGACTTTACACCAGAAGCTGCCGAAGGTTGCCCACCTATACCTTCTTATTGCGCGCATCTCCCGCAAGTTATCCTGACTCTACCGATATTCGTCTTCAAGGTGAGAACTGCATTTTCACCGCTTTATTGGACCATTTCTGCCGAGCCACTGCACCGCCGAGCTAAGCTTCCTGCTAAGCTTAGTGCTCCGGCCGCTACGTGAGCCGCAGTTACGGCTGCGCGTCAAATTTCTTCAAGGCGCCATGGAAATACAAGTAGCAGGAACTGATATCTCACCCACCGAGATTTCCGAAGAAGCAGGATGGTGCACCATTGGCCCGCGTGAACGACTTTCTCCTTGGGGCAAGCGCGCTAACCCTAACATTTCATCAGCATCCCAAACCGGCGTTGGAGACACGAACAAGGCGCAGCGAGGCCCGCGCGCTCACAAGCAGCAAGTTCTGAAGGCAGGGAAGATGCCCACTCTTCCACGTGATCACCACAAAGTAGTCATCAGGCCACGGGGTGGCTTGAACGTTGCAAAAGTCGGGGTCGTCCGCCTCGCTTCGGCCCTATATAGGGCAGCAAACGTATCTCCACAAGACGCCACGGAAGACATTGTCTGCCCAAATATTCAGCAAAATATCATCGTTGTGAGTACCCCTCACTCTCCTAATGCAGAACGGTACCGCCGACTCGACAGCTTTGAGGTCGACGGACACCAGTTCGAGATACGGGCATATGAAACTGCGCCCGACTATACAGTCAAGGGAGTCGTCCGAGGTATTCCTCTCGAAGAAGACGCGAAGGACATTCACCTCAATATCGTCAACAAGAGAAACCCGAATGCCTTAGCGGCCAAAAGACTCAGCAAGACCACGTCGGTCATCATCGCCTTCGATGGTGGCCGAGTACCAACGTGGGTGTACTACGGGGGTGCTATGCTCAGGTGTACCTTGTACAGAAAGCAGATTGACGTGTGCCACCAGTGCGGACGCGTCGGCCATCGCATGGACGTCTGCCCGAACCCCCAAGACCGTGTGTGTAGAGGCTGCGGAGCCTCGAACCCAGACCCCAATCACACATGCACGCCAAGGTGTCACCTTTGTGGGGGAGCGCATCCCACTGCGGACAAGGCCTCCAAGGCTCGATTCAAGACCCCCTATCTTGTTAAGAAACGACGCGGAGACCGACAGAGGGCAGCGGCGGAGGCCGCCCTCGAGCTACAGCAACAGAACTACGACGAACATTTCGCACCTGCCTCCCGCTCCCGCTCTCGAGGCCGGGCCCGGTCTCGCTCGGTTGCGGGGCCTCCATCCCGCCGGCAGAGCAGGTCTCGGAGCCGGGCGCGCAGCAAAACCCCCGGGGCGAGCCGTAGCCGTTCGAGCTCTCGGCGTCCGAAGCAAGCCGACCAGCAAGATTCGGACCTACCTGACAAGGTGAGCTGGGCAGATGCGGTTAAGGGCTCGCTGAGACGCAGGGCTGAGGGAGCTACCGCCTCAGAAACCAATAATAAGAGGGACCCCAGGGATGTGGCATTAGAAGAAATGCAGCACGAAAACGCACAATTACGTGCGGTTGTGCTACAATTAACCCAAGAAATTCGAGAGATTAAACAGTCGATGGCGCAGACATCTATACCTAAACCTGCTTTAGTCCCGACTCCCATCACGAACGGTAACGACGGTGCGGCGCCGCCCACAAAGAAACGCGCGGCGGCCAGTTCCGAGTCTCAACAGCTCGAGAACCGCGAATCAGCAGTAAGTGATTGGCGCAAAGCATATGTCACGATAAATGACTGGCGGAAAGAACAAGAAGAAATTAGGAAGCTGCTTTCAGAAATTCAATCCGGGATCCGCAACATCGGCGTTGCGGTCAATAACCTCACTGCTCGAACAGACAGGGTTGAAATTCATATAGACAAAATTGAGACTCACATAGGTCTTCGCCCAGGCATGGAAATGATGCCCACCATGGGCCCTACAGTCATTCACCCTAGCCCTATTTCAGGTAACGCACAAGTACAGCACCACGATGGCCAGCCCCACTAACGAGCTCGTGGTGTGGCAGTGGAACTGTCGGGGCTTCACTAAGAAGCAACCACTGCTGCAACAATACGTCCGACACGCGCAACCCAAACCCGACATCATAATGATACAAGAAACAGTAGGTACCGTACCAAAGCTTCCAGGTTACACTGCGCATGCCTCGCCGATTCCCGTTGATCGCGGACTTGCAATTTTAATTCGGAAAGGGACAGTAGTGTAAGAACATAGCGTAAGCGGCACACATGCGGAAAACATGCTTGTAGAGCTCCTTCCCTGTAGAACACGCAACCACAGTGTATTTCTCCTCAACGTATATAGTAATCCGGCTCACTCACGGGCTCGTTTCCTCTCTCTGTTCCGAGGGGCGCTTGCCTTGGCGGGCGCAAACCCGTTTCTGGTGGGGGGAGATTTTAACGCCCCGAACGAGGCCTGGGGCTATGGCTACACTACCGCCAAAGGTCGACGCCTGTGGCAGGACCTACATGATGCCGAATTAACCCTTATTACCGATCCCACGGCGCCGACCCGCACGGGCACGTCTACGGCACGGGACACGACACCAGACCTGACGGCGGTCCGTAACATCCCTCAAGCAATGTGGCGCAATACCTTTGAAGATCTCGGTAGTGACCACATGATCATAGAAACACGAATTCCTCAGGCGGGTACACCCCCTTTTCCTAAGCTATTCAAATGGACGGACTGGGACAAATTCCGAAAGCAGCGAGCTGAACAGAGAGGTGAGGAGATCATCGATGACATCGAGGCATGGATGGAGACGCTCAACGACGACATGAACAAGGCGACGCAGACGCTCGCACCCGAGGTCCAGGTTGACAAGATCGACAGCCGACTAGCCCACCTCTGGGAAGCGAAGACGTCACTAAACGCAAGATGGAAAAAGCAAAGGCACAACCGAAAGCTTCGTAAGAAGATCGCACATATCAATCGCCAGCTGGAAGAACATTGCCGGACCTTAAGCCGCCAACAGTGGTATGACATCTGCAACGCGGTCGATGGGCAGCTCCACAATGGCAGCACGTGGCGTCTCCTTCGTCACCTCTTGGGGGAAACGCAGAGCAAGTCTGCTCAGCAAGCAAACCTGCAACGCCTTTTGCACAAGGAACAGACTACCACGAGTGATCACCAGCTCGTGACACGCCTGCTAGCCAAGTACTTCCCTCAACGGCCCGATGTGCAACACGGAGATTACACTGGAGAGACAGATGTGACACTCGATGAAGAATTTCACGAGTCAGAGATCCGCGCAGCTCTCCACGACCTTAATGGCAAATCAGCACCTGGTCCCGACAAGGTTACGAACAAGACTCTAAGAAACCTCGATGATGCCTCGATAACCGCTCTTACGGCATACATCAACAAATGCTGGCGAGCAGGTTGCATCCCAGAGGCGTGGAAACGCTCTAAAGCAGTCCTGATACCGAAGCCAGGCAAGCCGTCCAGCCTCGACCACTTGCGGCCCATTTCCCTCACATCCTGCGTCGGCAAGGTGATGGAGCACGCGTTCCTCTCCCGCATCAACCACCACCTCGAGGACACTGGAGCCTACCCACCCACTATGGTGGGCTTCCGGTCACACCTCTCCACTCAAGACGTCATGCTCCAGCTCTACCACCAGATTATCAATGACCCAACTAGTGGCAATCGGGCCATCCTCGGCCTAGATTTGGAAAAGGCATTTGACAATGTAGCACACGCAGCAATCCTGAGCCGCATAAACAAGCTCAACTTGGGTGAGCGAAGCTACAACTACGTCAGAGACTTCCTCTCGCGCCGCACAGTCACCCTCGCGGTCGGCAGCATGACATCCGACGAACATACATTAGGTAGCACCGGCACTCCTCAAGGATCGGTCATATCCCCGCTCCTTTTCAACCTCGTGATGCTAGGTCTCCCGGCCTACCTCGACGAGATCGATGGCCTCCATCACGCCTTGTACGCAGATGACATCACCCTGTGGGTCAACAAGGGCAGTGACGGTCAGATAGAATGCACCTTACAAGCAGCGGTATCTGCAGTCGAAACCTACCTCCAAGACACAGGTCTCCGACTATCTCCACTGAAATCGGAGCTGCTCGTCTACCGCTCGCGCCGCCGGCCCAAGCCTACAGCCGAATCGCGCCAATGTGACGACATAATCCTCTATACGCAAGACGGCTCCTGCATTCCCCGAGTCCCGAAGATACGCATCCTAGGCATGCATATAACAGCCAACGGGTCAAACATAGAAGCTATCCGCAAAATCGAAGGCAAGGTTACAGCGGCTACCCGCCTGATCAAACGCATTACAAACAAGCACACGGGCATGAAGGAGGACAGTGTCATGCGCCTCATACACTCTTTCGCAATCAGTCACATCACTTATGTGGCTGCCTTCCACAACTGGAATGTCACTGATAGGGAGAAAATCAACACCCTTATACGCAAGACTTACAAGATCGCCCTTGGCCTACCGGAGTCCACAAGCACTGCTCGTCTGCTACAGCTGGGGGTATACAACACGCTTGAGGAAATCGTGGATGCGCAAAGAACCTCTCAACTCGAACGCATGTCTCTGACAGCCACGGGCCGGTACATCCTGCAGAAACTCGGCTTCAACTACCATGTCCAACACGGTCAGAAACAGGTCATTCCACCTGACCTCAGCGACACGCTGATTGTCGCCCCTATACCTCGAAACATGCACCCCGAATATAATCGGGGCCGACGCCAGGCCCGTGCCAAGGCACTGCTGCGCTCCTTGGGTGGAAAGAGGACTACGCGCTTTGTAGACGCCGCAGAATACACACGAGAACACCGATTCACGGCGGTAGTCGTAGACGTTAGCTCCCGGCTTACGCACGCGTGTAGTCTCGCAACGGAATACCCCGAAACAGCAGAAGAGGTAGCGATTGCGCTTGCGCTTACCGACCCCCTCTGCGAGGTAGTTTTTAGCGACTCACAATCCGCAGTTCGCAACTACGCGCGGGGGCGCATTTCCTCAGAAGCTCTCCAGATTCTAAGGAAAGCTGGTCGACAGCACTTCGATAACACCGCCATCATATGGTTTCCAGCGCACGTCGCCACCCCCACCGATGAGGGCCTCATTAACTTGAACGAGGTAGCACACCGCTCTGCGCGAGAACTGACCCGCCGCGCAGAATCGGAGACCGCCTCTTCGAGTTCGGAACTGCTGGCTCAAAACACGCGAGAACGCCTGGTCAGGTACAGTGACATCACCAAGCACTACCAGCTAGGCAGGCGGTTGCTGCCCCCACCTCACCCCATGCTGAAACGTCGCCAGGCAGTCATCTGGCGACAATTGCAAACACAAACATTCCCCAGTCCGGTGCGATTGCAGCACATTTTCCCCGCGCAATACCCGACTGCTCTTTGCAAACTATGTCAGGACACTAGAGCGACGCTGTCACACATGTTGTGGGAGTGTCGGGTTGCATCAGCTACAATGGCAGTAGCTCCGGAGGCTCTTGCGTCGAAGTGGGCCGCCGCTCTGCGCAGCTCCAACCTCAAGACACAAGAGTGGGCTGTCCAGCAAGCCCGAGAGGCGGCGACGAGGCAAGGCCTCGAAGTCCCCTCATGGGAGACCTGAGCCCGGGTCGTCAAATTTGCCGGATTCAGAATAAAGTTGTTTCCATCCATTCCGAGGAATAAACGATAAACGAGAAACAACCTGGTTCACGCACAGACGGGCGCAGGATTCCAGCTTCGTTCTAGCAATGCCACAGTTGTCATCCAAAGAGATTACACTGCCGATAACTGCGTTCTAGTTGGTACATTGCGGGAGTGCAGGACATTTATTGCCAACTGAATTACTACAGCGCAATCACACAAATACGAAATGACCTGTGACTGACAAGCTTTTTCTCTCATGACAATCATGGTCTGATTATGAGGAACGCCGTAGTGGGGGACTCCAGAAATTTCGACCACCTGGGGTTCTTTAACGTGCGCCTAGATCTATGTTGACGGGTGTTTTCGCATTTCGCCCCCATCGAAATGCGGCCACCGTGGCCGGGATTCGATCCCGCGACCTCGTGCTTAGCAACTTAATACCATTGCCACTAAGCAACCGCGTTTAGTTTCTCTCATAAAACAGGTACCGAATGTATATAAACTGCCGTCAGTCGTAACACGCCTGCACTTTATTTTTTGTATTTTTGAGGCTTCGTTGAATTGCAGCGCTGTCCACGCAGAAATCGCATCTCAACGTCACATAATGAAGTCGAATTATCACTAACTCATGCGTTTGCCTAATAGTTGGCAAGTTCACTATAAAGCCGCGGGATGTTTTCTTTGGTGATTCGGATAAAGTCACGGGAGCGTTGCTTTTGTATTCCACAACCTAAAGCATGCACGTTTCCCACGCGCATTGAAAAGATGGTGATTATCTTCTGCTGCCTTTGTTGGAATACGCCGTTCATCGTGGAACACATCTTACCGTTTTTATTTTATATATTGTTGATCGAATTGAACCCCTACTCGAAAGCCTTCAGGTAAATGTGCGAATAAATAAGGTTATTTTATCAAGAAATCTGAGGACACCTAAGCACTTCTTATGAGTTGTCAATTAATGTATAACTGAACACCGCTGGACAGTCGTTCAAGTCATCAACTCCTCGAGGGCAAGCGAACACGTTGAGACGCTTGGCCATCGCATGTTTAGCATAGCGGGTAAGACACAGGGCTTCTGAGCCTGGGGTCGTAGCGTCGAAACTTACTACCGCCAACATTTTTTACGCGCAAGCGTAACTGGCCTTCAAATCGGTGGTGTTTGTCTGAGGCCGCCAAGCAAGCGAACGGGGAAGGAGGTGAAAAAAATTGCGCGCCTATGAGAGTGCGAAGGATCGCGGTCAGCGCGCGGCGAAGTACCGCTAGCTGGAGAAACGTGTAGGCGACGTTGAGCGAAGTGGAGATGGGCAAAAGCCAGGCGAAGCGTCGCGGCGGAGGAAGGCAGGCGGATGCGCGCTGGGTCGACCTCCTCTGGCAGTTGGTTTTCTCTGCGATGCATGCGTGGTGGGATCGTCTCGGGGTAACGTCGCGCGCCGTACGCGGTGCGTGCGAGCGAAAGCGGGCGACGGTGAGCCGACGATGGCGGAAGCGCGGGCAGGAAGGGCACCGTATTCTGTTGTGCGCATTGCACCATGACACCGGGGAAGGAGATGTAGCGGGGGCATTGTACTTCGGCCTCGCGTGGTAGAGCGCGCCTTATTTTCAAAGCGATCTGCTTTGTGGGCACGGTCTAGGTGGGCCGACGGCTCGTAGCTTTGCGTGCGCTGTGTTCTCACCGCTCAGCTTGCGATGAAGCGATAGACAGCACGAAGGTCACTTCGCTCGCTGCTGCTGCCGCGATTCCTCAAGCCAGCATTCCGACAGAAATTCTCCGCGGTCATCGAGTGCGGACACTTGCTGTTTGCCTTTGAGCGCTGGCACCATGCTAGGTAATTTAAATAGTGAGCGAATGTTGTCCTACTCCGACGCCGGCTGCGTATGACGCGGCCGCGCGAGCCCTGTCTTGAATACGATCCGTGATGCGGACAGTGAAGGCGTCGTGCCGAGGGCCGATAGCGTCTAAAGCCCCTTTAATGTATGCGCTGTAGCACTTATACGCTGGCATGTCACCCGCATTCTCGAAGTGAAACTCAACTGTAGCTTTTTCCTTTCGAATTCAGGGCTTTTTATACATTAATTTCTCAATTGCGATTACTGAAGCGCAGTTAGAACGCAGGCTAGAGGTCGCGCGAATGCTTCCGAGAGCGAGGGCGGCGTGGTGTCGCAGCCAATGGAAATGCTCCAGGCGCCGGCTTGTTCGCTCAGTGAACATGTCGACCGTACAGGCTCTTCGTCTGCCCCGCATGCAGCGCTCCTATTAACCGTAAAACGAAGCTTAAAACAGAAACTTTCGTAATTTACCGTTTCTTTCGTAGACCTAGGAATTTTACCGTTTCACAGTCTAGCAGCCAAGATAAAACAATGGGCGAAAAGATAAAATGTATTACATTGTACTCCTTTGATCTCTGTTCGGTGCAAAACATAAAATTTCTAAACATGCCACTTTCTCTGACATCGTGTTTCTGAGGCCTGCGATTTGTAGCAGGATACAATCCTAAACTGCAGTGCTAAATTGGAAGCCACGATGCGGCCTTGGAGCAGGAACATTTTACCGCTCAGTCTGCTAGGTGGAAAGAAAGCCAAGTCGGGTGACGCCATTCATTTGTGGCGGCCTCATGATCGGCGGGAGAAACGGCTGCCTTCGAGCCTGCACGTTATTTAGAATACCCAAGATGGACTGAAGGCTCAGCGAATGCTGTTAGATCGTGTACACCTAACCATGCCAAATAATAATTATTGGTCCATGATCAATCAACACGGGTACTACAGAAAAGAGCACTTGCGAATTTTAAAATTGTTTTCAAGGCTTATACGCCGATACACTGCTCTCAAGTGTACCACTAACTTGTAAGTAGTACTTTTGCGAAACCATCTTAAGCATCGCAATAATCTCGTACGTGTTGTGAACTTAGAGATCGAATTTGTGCGTTTAAAATGTTCGAACAGGTCCACTTCAAAGAATCGCAATATCTGCCTTCGGTGCGGAGTTACCGATTCGTAACCTTTACACTTGGCTTTCTTAAAACTGTCAGATCTTCGCCATCTTTTGCAAGAAGATATGAGGTTCTAAATAAAAATTCTGCTTCTTAAATTTACTATAATTTAGCTTTATGTCTCAAGTACACCAAATTTCAATCAACTTGGTTCCGTGAGAGCATTTCTGCGCTTCACATGTATTTGAATGGGTGGTGTCGAAGTTGGCCCTGAGCTCATGCCACCCCTAGAATAATTTACTGCTATTGCGTTGCGTAGTCGTCGCCACGGCGCTAGCTGCGTTGCGCATAAATGGCTTAAGGATGCCGTGTCTTGTTTGCGTTGCCCCGTGTGACACCAAAAGCTGAGGAACGATTGAACGGGATTTGGCCAATTTCTAGCTCAGAGCTGCTGTTCCTCACAGAAACCGCAGTAATGAACTCGTTATGTCTCTGCACCTTTTTTTATTTTTCAGAAAGGGATATATATATATATAAAGAGAGAGAGAGAGAGAGAGACATAACGGAAGAGGGAAAGGCAGGGAGGTTAACCAGACTGAGTCCAGTTTGCTACCCTACGCGTGGGGCGGGGGAATGGGGAGTGAAAGAGAGAGAGAGAAAACATGAGTTTATACCGCACTTTCACATGCTTTAAGCTAGGTGCTGGGTGTCTATAGTCGGGCACTCAAGTCTGTTGCCTTCGGGTAGTGAAGAAGCGCTCGAACGGCTTTCTGGACTAAGGAACTGTGAGGCCAGGCTCCCAAGATATTTGCCTGTGTAAATGACCTGTCTATTCAGGGCGCACTGGAAAGTCTGGCGTTGGTTATCAAAGCGAGAACAGTGGCGCAGAAGTTGACTGATGCCCTCTTCACACTTGCACTTAGCGCATATTGGTAAGTCCGCCATTTCAATACGATAGCTGTAGGAGTTGGTGAATGCTTCTCCTACCGACAGCCGACACAGCAGTGTTGCGTCACGTCTTGAAAGGTTTGCTGGTAATTTAAGTTTCAGTGATGGGTCGAGGCTGTATAAACGACAATTAGGGTTCTGTGGTGTATGCCAGTAACTTAAGGTGATGCTACGAGCGAGACTACGAAGCTCTCTTGCAGCGTCTACTCTCAATAAAGTGATAAAGAGTGTCGGTGCGCCAGCCTGTGCACGTCGGGCAGCGTCAACGGCGAGGTGATTACCAGCGTTGCCACAATGTCCCGGCAACCACTGAAAGATGATATCATGTCCTCGCTCAGAAGCGCAATGGCAAGTTTCGTTTATTTGTGACACCAGCTGTTCATAATTGCCACGTCGTAAACCTCGCAAGCTCTGGAGGGCTGCTTTCGAAACATAAAATATTGCCCATTTGTTAGGTGTAGTTCTTTTTTAACGTATTCGAGAGCAGCGCGAAGAGCGAACGGTTTGGAACCTGTAGATGTCGTTACGTGTGAAGTCTTAAAATTGATGACGACCGATTGAGATGGTATAACAGCGACGCCCGTCGAATTTTCAGAGGCGGCACCGTCCGTGTAAACATGGATTCGGTTAGCGCACGAACAATGCAAAACTTCCTATGTGATCTGCTTGAGAGCCGTGGTGGTCAGGCTAGCTTTCTTCCCTATTCCTGGAACAGCAAGGTACACAAGAAGCACCACAGAGGGGATGGCGTTCTTGTTGCGGGCGAGTGCCTCAAAGACAAATAGTGCTGTTTAGCCGCAACTGATCTGGAAAACGCTGCCTTGGGTCTTTTCTCAGGCGAGCGAGCGAGATGTTGGTCAGGGACTCTGGATATATGGCGAACATGCGCCAGGAGTGAGTCGATAGCTATATAGGTCATTATTGGGTGGTCGCTCGCGGTGGCAATTGTTGCTATGGTTGAAGCATTTCGAGGTAGCCCCAGACATGTTCGAAGGGCTTGGCCATCAATGCTCTGTAGGACATGGATGTTAGTTCTGTTAGCATTAGAAATGCTAACAGAGAATCCACTCAGACATTGCAGGCTCAATTATTTACAACGCAACATCCTCGCGCGAGAAATGTCCATACATCATTTACAGCGCACCTAATTGTCATTGCACTCTTTATTACGATAGCAACTATACGGACACTCCAGGCGCATTACTGCCATCGGCGTCGCGGTCGCCATGAGGTTCTGTATGAAGTCCAAGGGCGATAAAATCGCCGCCGTATGCTGTATGTACTAGTGAGAGCGTGCAACGGTGAGCCGGCGATTGCTGCTCAATCTCGCGCACTAAGGGGAGGAAAGCGGGAAGGAAGCTCGCCGTCATCGTTCGCGCGCAAAGCTCCGGGGCGAGGGTAGCGAGAGGGGGATGCGTTACAGCGGCGCGGTCACGTATCTTGAAAGCGACGGGTACGACGCTTTCACGACGATCTGCCACGGTTACAAAGTCCGCCATGCGCTGTGTTTTCGCGGTTTAGTTCGCGTTGATGTGAGAGGCAGCACGAAGGTCGATTCGCTCGGTGCAGTGTTTTGATAGCGAGTTTCCGCGGTCATCGAGGGAGATGTGTGCAGTTTACTTGTGCACGCGTGACATCATGATCGTTAACATAGTATGCCTATGTTTACAAGTTTATACGGCCGATGAAGCTACTATACTTATCTTGTATAGCTGTCCACTAATTTGCTGTCGCAATCGATGCTTTGCCTTACGGACGAAACTGCGACATTTTAATAAGTTTCCTTCCCGAAGTTTGTGTGTCCCGTTCTAGACGAGAAACACGTGAATTTGACATGTAGTGTGCAACCAGTTTTCACAATGAAGGGCATATACCTTCCGGTGTTATTTCTTGCTGCATGTGGGGAGACCATGCCACACGCACACTCCGTGAACAGGTACTAGCTACTACCCTTGGATATTTACCTGCACTTTTTCTGACGGTTGCAAGGACCGGGGAATGTTGCTTTGACATACTGTCCACTAACGATGATTTCTCGTTGTGTGGTTAACGGTAAATGTTTGATACTCCATACAGTGGCGTGGTGGTGGTGGTGGTGGTGGTGTACGTTGTTGCAGCAGGCGGGGTTAGCCTGGCATACATAGCTGGCAACTGTTCCGCCTGAGCCTCCTGTGAGTTGAGATCAGGGGTGCGTCACCATGTGTCGAATAGCCCCGTGTCTTGCATGAATTCAATCGGCAGTCGTTGTGCGCTCTTTCTAAATTTAATTTTGGGGATTTACATGCCAAAACCACGATCTGATTTTGAGGCAAGCCCTATTGGGGGACTCCGGAATAATTTGGACCACGTGGGATCACGCCCCCCATCGAAATGTGGCCGCTGTTATGGGGATCGTATCCCGCGACTTCGCGCTTAGCAGCCCAACGCCATAGCCACTAAGCAACAACGGCGGGTGCGCGCTCTCTTCCTGATTGCCGTGGGCCTCCTGGGATAATACGACGTCTTCAAAGGCCCTATGCAAAAGACCATTCTTTTGCAGGCTGTTCACCATCGCTTTTCTTTCTGTGTCGAACTGCGGGCATAGCCAAATGAAATGTTCGATGTTGCCAATATCTCCACAGATGGCACAGAACGGGGAAGCGCATCGTCCAGTACTGAATGACAAAGCCGACGCGGAGTCGGTTCTGATGCCGTAAAACAGCGTTGCTTCTTCGCGAGTAACTCCATGGGTCACATAGGCTTGGTGTGGGGTCCTGTGGATTGCTCTAAAGTGATTGTAGATTGCATCGTTAGAGTTCTGATAGGTGTTTGGCGCTCTCGCTTTTGGGACACATGCCAGCGCTAGGCACGCAAGAGCGTCAGTTTTCTCATTTCCTTCAATTCCCGCGTGGCATGGGACCCGCTGAAATTTTACGTTAAGGCCCTTGCTCGTTGGATCTTTAACCAGTGCCAGAGATTGCCTTGTAAACTTCTCTCGGGGTAGGCCAAGTTGTAGTCGTAGTAACGCTGATTTTAAGCCCGCCAGCACCACGGCGTTTCGTGCATAATTGGCGCGTAGTTTTCGCAAAGCCGCGCTAATTATGGTGTTTTCTACTATTGTAGACAAAACTATGCGATCCAGGCTGCCAGACCATGACACATCAAGGGAGGGTATACAGAATGGCGCTGCGCAGCTATCTGTTTGTGCACACACCGACCCTTCTGTGTACGCTTGTAGGTGGCTTTAAAACGCTGTGCTCAAGTGGTCCAGCACAATAAATTTTGCTTCGGCATTTGAAATGCTGTGTTTCGCCGGTAGGTGGGGTACACTAAGGCTGCTGGTAACGTCTGAAAGAGGCCATGGTGGGTCCAGGCGACTCCGCTTAGGCCATTCCAATCCTAATATCGGAAGGTGTTCAGCGCCGTGTGGAAATGAGAGCGAATTCTCGCTCTAAGCTGCTGGAGAAGCACCTTGCCTGGAGGGACTTACCGAGCCTCAATAGCTGCGTCAGCAAGGCCTGAGATGCCAAAAGGCGGAGCGGAAGCGACTCTTTTCTTCATTACTAAACTTCTTGCTTGAAGCCGCCTGAGGAACTCCCATCGCCAAGAGAAATACCTTTCTGTGCACTGCCTCCAAGCGCTCGAATTGAGTCGGTGATGGTGATATCAGTGGCAGCTGATAGAGAAGGCGGCTAGTTATCAGTGTAGCGTTCAGCTTAAGCATGGACATAGGATTGTTTCCCCAACGTACACCTGCCATGCGACGAAGTGCATTGACTCTTTGCACTGATGCAGCCACAACACTTCCAACCGCGCGTCGCCACATATAGTAGCTTGCAATCGGTGGTGATTCCCAGGAATCGAGCACTAGTTGCATGGCGAATTGGATGGCCTCTAATGTTTGGGCGGCAGGCGTGTTGGCTTCCGTCTCACTGAACAGCATGAAGGCAGATTTTTCCGCTGATAAAGATAGGCCAAGCGTCGATCTTCACCACGATCACTGGATTTCAGACTGCTGACCGACGATTCTGTACTGTGACATTCTGGTGCACATACAGTGAATCGTCGGATCAACCCCCTGGTTCGCAGATATGTTGCGTAGGAAGGGTGTTTCAGTGTTGAAACTGCCAGATCAATTCCCTACTACTGACATGAAACTGAAGAACCTCTGCGCAGCGCGTATACGAGAGCGGAGCGGAAACTAATAAGAAAAGGGAAATCCCTCTGCGAAAACTAAATATAACAGAATAAACGCTGTCATCCGTCGTCACACAAAAAGATTAAGACGAGTTCAATGGGCTGCTTTCTGTGAGAGCTTATCGGCGTTTACTCCCTTGGAAAAGATATGGGGAGTAATTAATAGCTTATCCGGACAGATTCGCCCGCACAGGACATTCGAAGCGCTTGCTTTATCGCAAGGAAAGGATTTACAAACGATTGCGGAAGATTTTGCAGATGTATACACATCTGGCAGGTCAGCAGGAGTGGCGAATCCTCTGTCATGTAAATCATTCCATACGATGCATACGTCATTCACGTTTCGTGAGTCGGTGCATAGCAAATCAAGAAGACGCTGTGCTGTCGGTATTTAATCACGCCTGGAGCACAGGAGAGTTCCCAGAAGCATGGAAGACAGCATGGATGGTACCAGTGCTCAAGTCCGGAGAGGATTCGGCGAACCTTGCCTTATAGTATCGCTAACATCACGTGTACAGTGGCGTGCTTGCTGCAAGCAGCATTAGTGAGCACCGTATGGTGTGTATACGCATACTCGACGCGTCTGGCTATGTATAACTGAGTTTATTCGGACCAATCCGAACATGCATTTCGCCAAGCAAGTAGAGTCGTCGGCTAGCGTTTCAGGGACCCGGCGATACGAGTGGCCCCCAAGTGCAGGTAAACAAAAACCTGTCTGCTGCGCTCATTCTGTTTCGTACAAGTTCGGTGTCATGTGGGTAGCAATTAAACAACATCGAAATCTACCAAAAACTATTATAGACGTTCTCATAGCGCTTTCGCGGCCGGATGACTCTTTGTCTAGACATCAGTTGTGCCGAAATTTGCGAGGTGCAGGTGGAAAGGCAAAGTTGAGCTTTCCACACTTGGGTTTCCTGCAGCTATATTTCAAGTTTTCTCTATCGAAAATGTCCCTTTCGCAGCGTTAGCTAACGGTGGCCGCGTGTGCATCAAAAGTCGAGCGATTCTACAATTCAATTACACAATGCCTCAGCGCGCGCGGGAAAGGGTGGCGTGTCCAAGCGCTTGCTGGTTCCTCACAAGCCACTGCTAAGAAGGGTGCGGCGATTGCGTTGAGGAGCTCACCAAGGGCGGAACAGCACAGCGCCGCTCTACGGCATCGCCGTGTGATCTGCGGAGAATGACTCTATTCGTCTGGTTGAGATCGTTTCGTCGGCAGTGGGAGCATGGACGGTATAGTGACTTCGTTTGCTCTGCATAAAGCAGGAAATTAGCGCTTCGAAAGGGCTCTTCTTTATTCTTACCTTATTTTATTTTTTTGCAGCGCACACGGCTAAATGCAAAGCGCAAGTTATTAACAGAAAGACAAAATTATTTATCTAGAAAACTGAGGGCCTATTGTGCACAGTATGTCATACGCACGGACTCAAAGTCATCGCTACAACGATGATACCATGGCCTGCCTCGGGAAGACTTTACTAGGCAATATCTGGCGCTCAGGATTCAAGACCTCAGGATTCAAGGTGAAATTTAAGCGCATCCCGACACGCGTTGGAATTGAAGGCGCTGAGAGAGCTTGTGCGCGTCAAGGCGTCCCCAAACGGACAGTAACGAAGAGCCACGCTTCAAACTGAGGACCCAATCCTCCAATCATTTTCAGGCAACACACTCCACATCAACGCTGTGTGGTCCAAAGATTCGAAGAAGCTACCCTGGTGTATCGCCTTAGAACGAGCTTTTAGAAAGAATACTGGGACCGTGGCCTCGAGCTTCATCCGCGCGGGGGCTCTTTTTGGAGACAGCTGAAGCTGCGACCGCCTCTGATGGCGCGCCCAACGCTGTTACGTACGTGCGCGCGCATAACTTGTTCTTTCTTTCTTTTCCTTTTTTGGTGGCAAGAGCATCGAGTGACACTCTTGTTTCTTGCGCAGCACTTCCCGTTCACCTTTTGAGACCACTGGGGAGTAAATTCAAAATAAATCAGGAAAAGACAGAAAAAAGATACTGCAGTACAAGATTCATGGGTCTCAACATAGATATGATATCAGAGCATAATTTTAGTTGCAGGTTGAGTTACTGAAGTGCCTGGAATAACTCTAAATTTTTAGAAATCACTCATTACCGCACACCAAAGCACATAATCGTAGATTTAAGAGACCCGCCACGTGAGCCCGACTATAGCGAAATTCCTGGAAACCCAGATGTAGAAAGCGAAAGTAATGACGCCACTAATTACGTCGCACACAACAAGGTTGCATGATATTTAACCGGCTAATTGATGGAAAACAGTTGCCTCCGAGTTCGGTTCCTGGGTAGCGTTCGCCTAAAGTTAACCGAAAGAACACCGACGCCGAGGTGGGGGTGACACTAGGAGACACCGAAGTCAAAGATTAAGGCCGCCTACCATTTCTTTCTTCTTCTGCTTCATTTTTTTTTTTTTAGAACACAGAGGTGCGTTTTCTAAATTTAAATAAGTCACTCGTATCGAGTTTGTCGACTCGCTTGTTCTTCTCAGCTACAACGTATGATCTTCACATAATTGCACCTGGTACGGTTAGCCTATAGCTGTTGCTGAAAATAATAAGTAGTCGGCTGCATTTGACAGCGCGCACTCGAACGAACGGCTTGTTGGAGCAGGCAGACTGCTCGGGAGAGCTTTTTCTTCCTCCTTTCTTTCCGCTTCCCCCTCCCTGTCTTTTCTCTCACTCTGTACTAGAGGATCCGCTTCCCCAATTTGTGTCTTATGTGATGAGATCGCTGATTTGGAACATGGTTATGCTAGTCGCAGAAAGACAACCTGCAAAGGAGATGACTTCCACACGCGAGCTTCGTACAGTGTTCCCTAAGGGGAATCAGGAAAGGAGTTGTGCGACTGTTGATTGCCTTTCTTCGAGACACGGACTTGATTAACGTCTGGTGGCACACACTCGCTAACAAATGTATGAGATGCTCAGGCAGAAAAGCGTCATTAAATGTACTAACTGTGTACGTGCTGTCTACGCCGGTTTCACCTGAAATTGTTTACAAGGTTTGTTTTCGTAATGTTGCTCACCAGGAATGCCCCTGAACACTTATTTGACTAAGAAATTAAGCTAAGCAAATAAGAAGTCGCTTCTTCGCTCACCGTGCATGCTTGCAATTGGGCGAAAGAATTGCGCTCCGTTGATGCGACTGCTCGGTCTCCTTCGTCTGCGAAATCGACCAACCTTTTACTTGCGCGTTCAAGGAGCGCGCCTTTTCATTCGACTATACGGTAAGTCTCGTACCTTCATGAGTGGCGCCTTGCCGAATGTGTGCACCTAAATGCAAGCCGAATAGAAAGCGGAAGAAAGACCTGCGATCAAAATAAGAGGGCTCCGTACAAAAAGAAAGAGAAAAAAGAAAAAGAAGGATAACGATGACGTCTGCGCCTAAGCAGAAGCAGCAGAAAGCAGACCTTTGTTTCGAAGCGACAGGGCAGACGGTTTAATACACTTTTGATTCGGCCTTGTGGTGTATTCGGGCAAGCCTAGGAAATGAGAGCTTCCAACCCACGTGCTCTGAGGGGAAGCTGACCGCATGCAATCTTTCTGGGGTATCACCGAGATGTAGGGAATATATCTATATATATATATATATATATATATATATATATATATTAGCAACACGGAAAAAAAAAGGAAAAGATCAAAATGTCGGCCATTCTTCCGAGCGAATTGAATTTCAGAATCGCACTCACGTCGCGCCGCCGTCCCGTGCACGCGAGCGGTGCACGCCGTGATTGATGCAGCGCGGAAGCGATTCCACGGAGGGCGCTGTTGACGACGGCTATGGATAGCTCGCCATTGCGCTGGCGTCTTGGCGCTAAGGCGACGTCGGTGAATGCAAATCATTCGTTCTGCCACAGCGCTGTGCGGTCGACTACGTGAAGGCGTGTCCTGTTTCCTCTCCATCACAAACTTGCGGTGAGCCGTGTGTCACGTAAACTGGCGGGTTTGACGTCAAAGCAATACTTAGAAGATACCTTTTGTCGTTGTTGTTGTTTTTGTTTAGCGAAGCGAATGACCACTCCTGGTATGCTATGCTGCTAATAGATTTTTCATTTTGGTCCGCCATTGTATTCCTGCATGGTGCCTCCTCTCTACAGCCGGCGTCTGTCGTGGTTGGAAAGAGCGAGGACAGGAGAATCCTTGCAAAATAGTCGCTGCATTTCGCAAACGAAGAGAAGCAGAAAGCGGATAGACAACGCCGAATTGACTCGATGTAAGCCGTTAATCGAGTTCTGATTACCTCTGCCGATGTCTCGCGCTTCTGTCCCGTCGTATAACGTTTGTCGCCACGAGCTAACCCTTATGGCGCATATAGAAATTTTGACCATAGAGCCGTGCTACTGCCGCAACAGCAGAGTGCTCCTATTAAGGTGCATTTGGCAGCGACAAAACGTTCAGATGTGTCCAAGCGCGTGGTCTTATCGCCGCTGACGGCACTAATGGGGGCGAACATCTGAAAGACGATAATCATACAACGTCTGTGGGCCTTAGATAGCAGCCGCTACACTTCGCTGCTGTCACTGCGTTCCGTAAATTTCCTAGTCTGCCACGACGCCTAATCCCCTGACATTATAGAACACTTAGTCAGGCACCTCAGGTATTGACTCCGTATGATAATTCCATCGACGCATCCAACGTATAGCAGCCATATGATGGGTGTCATGTAAGATATACTAGACAGTGGAGGGCACAACGTAAAATAAAGCCAGGACAAAAGCGTCTAGCTTTTCCGAGAGATGTTTGCGCCCTGTCGCGGCATCCACTGTTCGCTCTTCGCACACATCGCGTGCCCCTCACTCACAGTTTGGCGAGCGGGCAGCACCGTCCAAGGGACAGCGGCCATCAACAAGCCCGGCCATTTATGACCGTCCCAGTTTAAAATCCCCAGGGTAAATTTGCTAATCCCGTCAGGCTATCTCCCTTCGGTGCGTTGCGCTTTTTCCGCGCGCTTATCGGGAAACCTGCCTGCCGAGGGGGCGCGCTCCAGGACCGTAAATCCTTCCGGTTTATGGGATTAACGTGAGAGTTGGGATTAGGCGCAGACGTGTTTGCTTAACCGCGCTCGGCAAGGGTTATTGTCTCGTTGCCGCCACAAGGATCGCGTCGGCCCGCCACGCGTCTCTGGCAAAGAACTGAGGCGTTGAACTGAGCGACTTTTGCAACGAAACGAAACGCAACTCGAAGAAGGAGCTTGGCTTGCATGAGGGTGTTTTTTTCCTGAGCTGGTCTTAAGTACTGCTTACAGAATATATGCGAGCAAACCCTGTAACATTTCCTTCTGCCATGAAGCGATGCTTGTAGGCGTTTCGCCTTCAAGGGAATTGACCGCGATTTCCATTTTCGTGGACCGATCACAAGGACAGCCAAAGTCAAACAAAGCGGTGAAACCTGCACGGTGTTCAGGGGAACTGTGCGTCTTCGCCGCCTCAGCGAGTGCGTTCGGAGACGATTGCTCGCGGACGCGGGGCGCCGCCTCGGGCAGGTAGGTGACTGCTCGGCGCAGTCAGTGCCACCCGTGGCACGCCACAACTAATCATGTCGTCGTACTGTTTTAACGTCCGTGTTTAGAAGAAATTTATTTCAACAAAAGGTGAACACTGAGTCACAATTCTACCAGGGAGCTAGATAACATCTTCAAAGTACGAAGCATTGTGTACATGGCACGTTTTGAAAGAAGTGTCCGAGTCCACACTCACTAACATATAACATCATAGACCTACGGAAACGCACAGTTACACATGAACTAATCGTCACATTACACAAAATGAGGTTCAATATGTACAGTGTACACAATGGTTATGTACAATGGTGACGTGACCTTACATAGTTTTGTCGCGATGCTATGAGATGTGTATATACAAAGATGATCATGCATTCGATAGCACACAGAAATCACGGGCACCTACATACATGTATATTCAGTTAATACTTTTGATGTGTTTATAAAAAGTTTATTTCGACAAGCGACTATACGAGCACTGAGTCACAATCACAGCACAATTCCACCAGGACGATAACACAAAAAATTGCAGGACGCTTAAGCTTCGCCTTCAAGAGTGGAACGCGACAGCGTTCCCGTCGACCCGCCAAGGTGTGTAAGACAATGGGCTACGGCGCAGCGATCACTTACGAGGCGCCCCCTATCGGACTTTTCACCCACCAATCACGCGGTGAGCGTCGACCCGTCTGGAGCGTTGTTCGCCACATCTCCGCGTCATGACGCAAAAGTAGCCCTGCGCCCAGTACAACGGTTCTCAGCGGCGCATGCCGTTTGGTACTTGTGGCAGACGGCACGCAACGAATAAAGCACGCAAATTGAAAAGCTGTCATCTGTATCCGTCAGTTTGTGCGATGAGGAAATACAGATCTCTGTAGACTTGTCCTGCTTCGCCGCAATGAAAGCATAGCGGCCGGCGGTCAGCGGTGCGCCACAAATCGGTCTTTCGGAGCGGGTAGGCGGCAGGGGATTCGCCATAAGACCGAGCGATCGGCTGTCGGCGATACGGCATAGGTGGCGGCGGCGGTGACTGTCGAAAATAGGGTGTCTGTGACGGCGGTGATGGCTGCGTCGTAGTGGTTGACGGTGTCAGCAGCATGGAAGTGGCGGGAGGTGGACGACAAACAGCTTCTGCGTAGGTGAATCGTCGCGGCACCGCCTGCCAGTCGGGCGACAAAAAGACCTTCCTCCCGAGCGATATCAGCGACAGAACCCACCGCTGGTGACATGGGAGAAATCCTGTGCTGCCAGATCTCCTCTCGCACAATCTCTCGGATACTTCACGCACAAACGTGCCGTATCTCTCAGGTAGAATTGAAGCATTCACCGGTAAGTTCTTGCGATCATATTGACGGTACCGTTGCTGTAGTTCCCGTTCGATAGTGGTAGCCTCCTTGCTAAATTGGGCCACTGTGGTCGCTTGGTTCCTCACGAGTCCGGCAAACAGTTTCTACTTCACTCCGCGCAAGAGGTCGCGCAACTTCTTTTCTTGGGCCATCTCAGGGTTTGCTCTGCGGAAAAGGTGGGCCATATCTTCTGCAAACATGGTAACGTACGCTCTCATTTGGCTTTTGAATACGGCATTAGAGAATGCGCGGCGCGTTGTCTCTTCTGTCGCTACTGGTGAATGTGTCTAGCAGCTGGGTGCGGAAGGCATCGCATGTGGTCAAACTCCTCTCCCGGTTCACAAAACACGTCCGCGCACTGTCTTGAAGACAGTGCGCGGACGCCCCACGCGGGAGCCCCAGTCATTATAACTGGTGACACTCTCGAATTGGTCGAGCCAATCCTGGACATTTTCAAAAGCGGCACCATGGAAACTTTCTGGGATCTTAGGATTCTGCAGCGTCACCTGCAATGCATTTGCAGTGGCCATGTCGGAAGTATGTATAGACGCGTTCCTGGAGGGTCCTGCAAAGAGTTGAACTCGGGTGTTAGGCCTATCTGGCGGCGACTGTACCGCTGAAGAGAAGTTTCGACGAACGAAGTTGATTCCGCGTTCGATGTATATCTCTGCGAAGGGGTGCCGAGCATAAGGCAATCCTACCCAGGACCTCCACCAGTGTCACGGCCTAGTAGGAGACACGAAAGCCGGTGCAGAGGACGTTAAAAAGCACTTTATCAAAGCAGTCAGCGAGACGTCGTTGTCGTCTCTGTTTTTCTACCCGCGCGCTACTTCAGCGTCGTTTTCATCGCCTAGCACATACCCGCGGCGACCATATAGGATGCGGCAATATTGCGCGTTTTCAAGTTGCTAAGGTATGTTGAAGCTTCTAGGATGAAAAGGTGAGCGGCATGGTTAGTGGAAGCTCATCTCCGATAGCGAATAAGCGGAGTGCGCGTACCAAATAGTGGTGGTATTTCTACTTCAGAGAATATCAACAAGCACACTTATTTCTTTGCTCCGAATTGTAAACCATGGGTGCCTAAAGCAGCACTGTTCCAGTGCCGAGAAGAGCAGCAGCGGACATCGGTTGTGGGCGAGGGACGCTTGCGAAAATCTGAGCCAAGTGGACGCGCGCTGGCTCACGTCTTGTAGGATGTTCAACCGGCCATTACTCGCGAGGTGCGGCAAATGCAAAGCGTGCGGGCGCCACCTTTCAGGTTCCGCCATGCGTACGTGCAGTTTGGCCTTTCCAGCCTACACGTACACGGGTAACGCGCATGCGCATGGACGCCGCGAACGTGCACAGCGAGTAGCGCACCTACGAGGCCCAAACGGAAAGGGCGCGGATGCCCCCTCTATGGTGCGACGCCAGGTGTGCCACAGGGAAAGCGCATATTGCTACACACGCTAAGAGAGGCCGCGCACATGCACAGCGAACACCGCGGCGTCGAAGGAAAGGGCGCCAACTTCTCCACCTCGCCTTCCTCCTCCGACGTTCTCTTCTCTCGCGGCGACAAACATAATCTCGCCCTTTGCGTTGGCTGCCGATGCGCGGAGGCGCGCGCCATCTGTAGGTGTTGGAAGGGACAGGGCGCGCCGCTCTATGAATGGTAGAATTAAACGCTGGAAAAGCGGTTTGTCTTTCAGTGTCCGCGTAACAGAATTATGTTTTCTCCTATATTTAAATTACAGTCAGACTACGTCATGTCTGTAGCTTGTGTGTTCGCCATACTTTACGATTTTTCTGGTTCAGTTTGCTTTGAGAAATTCAATTAGTTCAGTAACGCCTCTGAGCTACGCGGAAGGCCTTCGCAGTTGGTTATGCGTGGTTTTTAGCCGGCGGCGGATTTACTGCGACACGGGGCCTTTAACGCTACTGCGTTAATACAGTGACTGCGGCCTGAGGCGGGTAGGAAGACCTGCCCGATGTTATATTGTACTTCCGTGGTAATGTGAGTTGACGGACTGCACTCGTCTAACAATTTTTCTGTCCGAGCGGGTTTCTCTTCAACAGGCCTCAATGCGTCTCATTCTGCTGGCAATTTCCAAATGTGTCTTTTAACGGAACGCAGTGGTCTCACCCAAGCGCATCCTTCACTTTATCCGCCCCGGACAGAAAGAGAGCTCGCCCCGCGGAGTCGCAGTGCTGTCCTTCATCTCGGTTACCTGTTCTCTTCTAGGCCGCTGAGCAGCCGATTTTCTTTACCATTTTAGGCTGACTGCTCGCGTTAGGCCTGATCACTTCCAGGGCATGCTGGACTACGCGCCCCGGTAGGCGAGGGAAACAGCTATTGTAACTACGTTTCACTCCTTGCCGAGCCTTCTTCCGCTCAGACCGACAGAAGCGCGCACTTGTTTATCTCTCTAAGTAATTAGAAATGAAAATAAATTGCCATTTGCGCACCGAGAGCCTATTGTGTGCCGATCCCCCTCTTTCTTTCCGCCAATCCACCTCCTTTCTCTTTAAGCGGATCGCCTCTGGAGGTTTTTTTCTGCAGTGGCCTCGATTGCCAATGTGCTGCAGTTGTTGCCGAGCTCAGCCGCGTCTTGCCACACCCGTCCTACGCGCCTGTAGCTTAATTAATCGATGCCTGTCGCTCAGAAAGGCGTGCTTGTGGGGGCCTGCACTTTTTCGCAGACACCTTTCCATTTCTTACTCTTTATCTGTTCTTCGTTTAGAGTCAATAAAATCTATCTTTACATCCTGCTGCAGAAAAATATGTACGTGAGCACTCCCATCGCACTTTATACCTGCGAGTTCGATCATGGACGAGGGGCAGGGGAGCAGAGAAGGGAGCCTTTGGCTAAGGATACATATGTTTGCATTGCATGCACTTCCGTAATGTCTGTACGAATGACGATTGGTGTTATGACGCCTTGTCCGAAGAAGTAACAGCGTTAGAGGAAGGAGAATAAGTCAGATATTAGGACATTATAGCGCAGTATGCTCAAGGAAGCCAAGCTCGAGCCTAATGTTTATTTGATGACCCTTTTTGTTCATTTTACTACATATGCTTCACGGCAAATTTCTCGCATAAAGAAATGCAGCAGATCAAATGAATTGGAATATTTATATAGCAAAGCTTTGCGTGAGTGCATAAAGAGTGTCGGAACACGAGTGCATGCACACAATGTATTGCACCGAGCTTTTCATTAAGCGAAGCGGCCGAGTACCAGCGAGCACGGCGGACGCCTTGAATGCATCATGGTTTCAGAGGCAGCAGGTGCGTATGTAGCGCAATTCGAATCCGTTGTATCCGCTAGAAGTGTTCACTCTCGTGTAGCCGCGGATGCGCGAAGGTGAGCGCCATGGTGGTGCTAGCGACCCAGCGGCGCACGCGGCGCGCGTACTATTCGGCGAGCAAACAGGCAGGCCGCAGTCACGAAATGCGGCGAGGTTCGCAACGAAAAGCTTGGCTTTGAAAGGAAATATACCGAGAAGGTCACCGTGAAAGGCTGAAGACAACGAGAAGCGGTAATTGTACGTTTTCGAACGTTATAGTGCAAACGCATATGCTAAGGTATATATGATGTTACTACCTACTAATGTAATATGAACGCAGTGTGCAGTTTTACGCGCATATGCTGAGCAGGGAACAAAATTCCTACCCGCCTCGCGGTCATCCAATCTTCGCGACCTTTCACTACTCACCTGCAGCTTACAAATGGTGGCGTAAAAGCCATCGCCCATGTGTAGCCGCGTTTGCACTCTTTGTTAGACCCGGGGCCGTTAGCAGCCATGACATTGCACTGCTCAACACTAGGTCACGAGGTTGATACCTGGTGACCTCATTCCGATGGAAACACGGAATGCAAAAATCGCGCTCGCGTACCGTGCATTGGGTGCACGTAATAAACCCCACGTTGTGTCAAAATTAATCCTCCCCGCTACGGCGTGCCTCATGCTCATATCGTTGTTTTGGCACGTAACGCCCCACAATTGAACTCTCTATTTGCTAACTCGAAAAACAAAGATTTACCACCATTTTTATTAGATGCCTCGGAAATAATGTCCGCAGCTTCGAGTAACAATGTAGAGCTTCGGGATGTGCGACTCCCTGAGGAGGCTGCTCCAAAGCCATCGGTGAGCACGGATTAACAGCGGCCATTCGACGTGGCGTTACAGAGCTCTTTCTTCACCCATTTTTACCCTCCCTGTAGTGGGGTCTCACCGGGGCTCTTGGGACAACGGAACGACAACACAGTAGTGCAAACAATCACAAGGGAATTCGTTGCGCCTTCCATACACTAATGCCTGCTAGCCGAATTGCTATCCACAGAAACGTGCCGATGGGCGCGCCACATATCCATGAAGTCCGACTCGCCGCGACTGGATATCGAGCGAATATGTTCGTCCCGTGCTGGACACCAACGCCTGGTAGTTCGCGTGTACGGTCGTGCGAACGGTGGCGCGTTCGTACGATCGCGTTCGTCCGTTCCGCTGTCCTGCTGCTGTAGGTCTCGCCGAGATCGGCGCTGTTGTCAAACGGGAAGAGGACTTGGCACCCGGTGGATCCCAGAGCTTACATTCACTCATCAACCCAACGTCATTCGCTACATTTATCCGGGTTGACTGGGCGGGGGGCTTTGCTTCGGGCTAATGGTCTAACCCGGACGCTGCTGTGCTGCAGCACGACTGAGTTACTGCATGTGCGCGCGAAATGTGTTACGTGTTCAGTTTGTTAATTATTTCACGCAGTTTTCTGTCCTCTGGGATGGACTATTAGAGTGAAAATCGTGAGACTTTTTCCAGAAGATACCAGCGTGCAGGTTAAAGGCGACTTGCTTACTCCAGCTGCTTGTCGCGGGAAGGACGCGCAGCGGCAGCAGGGGTTGTCGCCATTTCGCTGCTCAGAGGCACGTCTTCTCGAGAAGGCCTGCCCGTGAGCGGCTATCACCCGCAACGGTCGTGGGTGGCGATCGCCAGTGACCGGGGTGGCGTGTGAACCAGGGCGCAAATGTGAGCGGTGATTATTTCAAGCGTGTTGGCCGTGACAGAGCATGAAGGGCGTCTACTGGTGGCAAATTATGCCAACTAATAAAGGTGTTTTTTTGCATCCACCAGCACTCCAGAGGTCAGTGTTATGTGTTTGAGCCAAGGTTATCTGTTCGGGAGGACTTTTCCGACCGTTTGTCGAGCCTCGGCAATGCGGACTCCGCTGTACTCGGTTACTCGATGCGGACCTGTCAGAAGTGAATCTATTTCTAATACTATATTTGAGGCTCAATAATTTCGCACGCGTTCGTTCTTTTTTTCTTTGAAGTGCATTCAGGGCACATTAGGTGAGTGAGTGAGTGAGTGAGTGAGTGAGTGAGTGAGTGAGTGAGTGAGTGAGTGAGTGAGTGAGTGAGCGAGCGAGCGAGCGAGTGAGTGAGTGAGTGAGTGAGTGAGTGAGTGAGTGAGTGAGTGAGTGAGTGAAACAAGTTTATTTGGTCCACTATAGACGTAAGCAAACTCCACGTCACCTGGCTAGGCCCACTCGGGGACCTGAAACCTGACGGCCGTTTCGCGAGCCCTCCGGACATTAGGTGAAAGAAATTTTATAAGCGGCTGTTTGAATGACTCTGACAGGCAGGCAATGAAAGTGTTCAGCTTGCTACGTCGTCAAGTGAGCATGGGCATCAAAACCAATTCTTGCCCCGTCGTTGATCGAAATAATGGCGGCTGTATTACGAGAGAGATGTTCTCTATGATTCTGTCGAACTGTGCATTGCGAATGCGCTGCGGTGTGCCTTTAACGATGTCGTATTGGAAATATGTCAAGTGCTTTTAATGGTCGCCACGAAAGTCCCTTAGAGCATAGCACTTTTTATGCCCGCCTATTGACATCACGTCCTCCACGGATCGACCGAGTCACTAAATTAGTCCACTCCGAAAATTTAGACTATTCGCTCCTACTTATTCACTTGTTTCGTTCTCTCGACTTTCATTTTTTTCTTCATTGAAGCAGTAACGTTGATTTTAATACACGCTTTCACAAAACATTTCAAGCAACGTTTTCGGTGCACGTGCCTCGGCTGTAGGTAAAACTAAACACTAGAGATTTGATTGTTTGTTTAGCCGCTCTTGTTTACAAACTTTTGTGAGAAATGCTGTCAAGCTTGAGTTAACCGATAACAGTCGGATGACCGCGTGAGTCGGGACGAAGCTTCTACAGCTTAAACTACCGCAACGCGACGAGAACAGCCTGACGATTCGGTTCGTAGCGAGCAGGAGCACAACGATTGTGAACACTCTCAACGACCACCGGGGCTATCGCATAGGCAAGTGACAAAATGGGGGAAAGAACACAAACTTATATGAACAATAAGGCACTGAAAAAGTGCAGATTTGACATTCTCTGAGATGGAAGCCGGGAGGAGAAACGAACCAAGACGAGATTGTAAGTAAAGCTTCCCGCTTGGCCCTTTCAAACCGCTTAATTCATTGATATTATAAACCAATTTCGTCACATGACCGTCATTTTCACACCTGTGAGGCAGCGTCTGGCGCATTGCAACATAGCGTCGCAGTGAGTGCCGGCGCCAGTCCGAGTGATGCATGACTCATACATCCAGCTCTGCTGAGAAGCTTGGAAGCTGGAGCGAGTTCGTATTACTTCATGTTAAGCTGCCAGCGGTAAACAAACGTCGACGCGAAGAAAGGACAGGATCAGCGCTCACTTCAAAGTTACCCAAGAATGCAAAAGGAAAACAAGATGATATTGAAAAAATTCGCCTCACCGTAGAAGATGATGGGTTAACGCACGTGTCGTTATTTCTCTGTATTGATAAATGTCCCACCATCTCTCGTGCTAGTTGATCACCGCGTGCTTAAAAACACCCGACACATCTGGTAAAATTGGTTCACACCCATGGCAGTGTAACGCAATGTGAGAACAGGTGGTCTCATTCAGCGAACTGCTGTGTTCTCTGAACCGAGTGTACCGGCTATGTTTGCACGGCGCAATGCCTTCCGCACGCGAAAGGAGCGGCGACGAGTGACGTCGGTGAGCGTGGGTGTGTTCGATTTGTCGTCCCGGACTGGCCATGGCTGCCAGAGACGCTGCTTTCAGCTGATGAGCGTCAACGTACGCAGCTTCTCGGACAGTCATGAACCGTCCGGCACGATATATCGAAGCATCCCAGTGCAAGGAAAGCCGGAATGGTAGGCATACTTTCTCAGCGACTCGTGCACACGTTACGTAGCAGCTGCTCCACTCACTCACTCACTCACTCACTCACTCACTCACTCACTCACTCACTCACTCACTCACTCACTCACTCACTCACTCACTCACTCACTCACTCACTCACTCACTCACTCACTCAATCAATCAATCAATCAATCAATCAATCAATCAATCAATCAATCAATCAATCAATCAATCAATCAATCAATCATGGAGATCAAGGAAGTATCTGAAACAGAACAATTATTCCTCAAAAGACGTGTACATGAGTAAGATGTAGCTCAAGGATTCGTAGACAAGTGTAATAAAATTTATCTGTCAGGGCGTGAGGGAACCTTAGGCTTCACTTTGGGGCAAGGTGACACCTGTTAGCACTGCACTACAAGCGGGAGCGGCACCTAATTTATGTCCGCTGCAGAACGGAGGATGCCCCCAGCAATATTTCAGATTACTCCTGTCTTCTGCCAGCGGACACCATGCTAGGCCTGCAAATTTTATAATTTCATCACACTATTCAGCCTTCTACCGTCTTCGACGGCGCTTCCCTTACCTTGGCACCCGTTGTTTAACTCTGATACAGCAATGGTCTTCTTTTCTACGTATAGCATGCCAAACCCGACTCTCATTTCTTCCTCTTAATGTCAACATCGGCTACCCTCTCTAATTCACCCCGCCGTTTCTCAAAGGCCAAGTGCAACGAAATTTCACTTGGGATAAATTGACTATAAGTACCTAGCGTATACTCTCAAAGTAATCTTAGCAAAGTCGCAGGGATGGTAATTGCCTAATTTTGTTATTAGCAGCCATTAAATAGCGCTTACGCGGACTACGCATGCAATGGCGGCAAAGCGGTAGCGATGCGGATGTGGCGAATGCTGAAGAACCGTACGCAACTGTTGATCTCTCAGTTGCGCCATGTTGCGCCTATAAAAATATGTATAGGCAGCGAGGCGCATTGCTCGCTCATTATTTGCGAGTTCACGGGCGTCTCTCTCGGCGTGCGTTCTCCTTGTTGCGCTCGTGACTTGAGCTGTTGCAAGGATGCCGATGCGTTGCGTGGCCGTCGGGTGCTCGAATACGTACTCGAGCACGAGCAGTGGCTGGGCTGTGCAAACGCTGAGCAGAAGAAGGCAGAAGACATCTTTCCTGTCCCAGCCTTCAGCACACGGGCACCGCGGCGCGGACCAGCCAACGCGCACAAAGCACGCAAACTGCAGCTGCACCAGCTGCATTTCAACAGCACAGTCACCAATCAAGATTGGCTTCGCAAATGCTTTAAAACCAAATGCACGAAAACCAAAGGTTACTTTCAAAGGTAAATTGTATTAAGCGGCATGTTCTCGAGCGATAATTTCCGGTAGTGCATCATCTTCAAGATATTCCGTGCGACTCTACATCGGACGGGTCGAAGCAGATGAACGAAATCCTTTCTGCGCCAGAAACGATCAGGAACGGCATGCCGTTCTGTGGAGTACGCGACGCGGCGACCATGGTGGAGATGCGGCGGCAAGCCATGCAGGAATGCCGCCAGAGTGATATGGGCGAAGGTTTATAACGGCCGCAGTCCGGCCTGTCTGGCCGTGAGTTTAAGCGCACTTAGCACCGAGCCCTTCTATCCCGGGCTTGCCGAGCAGCAGCTATTTATCATCCTTACAGGGGGTGGTGGCTTTCCGGTCAGTGTGATCGGTTAACGAGTCCGGCGCTTCCAGCGTGCCAGGCAGCGGCCGGTCAAGTCGGATACGTCATGCCAGGAACGCTAATATGGCTAAAATTTTACCATGCGCTTTAAGCGTGACCCGCAGCAGCGCGGCGATCAGCTGTCGCAGCGCTAGCGGACGAGTGCGCGAGCGCTTCTCTGTTTGCAGTGGGGCGCTGGGAGAGCGAACAGCATGCTGCTGGTACAGCCAAGCTAGCACGCGATGCACCTTGTTCCAGCTGCTCCGGCGTGCGATAGGACATGTTCTATTCCCACGCCAGCCACACATATTTTGTAGACTGTCCAATTTTCGCCGATGTAGAGTAATTACGTCACGTGGGCATCGCGTCGGCGTTGGGCTGGACTAGAGCGCACCTTCAGCTTGGGCACCCGCTCTCCTTCGAGCGGAGCGAGAACGCATCGAGGCTCTGCTATTGAACCTGCACAACAAGACCGAGGAGACCGGCTGGACTGGGTGAATATTTTGCATTATGACTGGCTCGCAACGGCGTGGTCGCAGCGCACGAAGCAGTTAACAGAGTGCACTAACTCTGTGGCTAGTAG